>NW_023998516.1:220379-223775 GCF_014805625.2 Glossina fuscipes
CATATAAAAAAGGATACGAAGCTAAAAAACAGCACATTATTAAAAATTAATATTTGGTGGGGTATCCTTTAATGTTTAATAACGTCGAAATATTAATAAGACTCACTGTATATAATAGAACAAGAAAATTACGAAAAAGAAAAAACAAAAAACGTTTTCTTCTCTTTAATGCATTCAGTCAGTCATTTAGTCATGTGGAAATAAAAATTCAGACTGCTGATGATAATGGCGAACAATGTTTGATCATATATGTACATAATTGACTAACATTGACTAACATCTCTGCCACTATGATTATTTTAACGATGGCATGTATGCATGTATGTGATGCTACTTTATCCGCTTACGTTTATGTGATGCTAGTTTGCATGCTAATAAAGTTGCTAGAGTAAAAGTAATAAAGAAAAAAAGGATAAAATACATTTATATATATATATATATATACACACACACACACACACACACACACAACACAAACAGAGTTTCGCGAATGCCATAATATTTTACGGATTTTCATTAGAAATGCTCGTTGCCTTTACGAGGGAGAAAAGGGAGAAAGATTATTTTTACGTTGATAAAATGTACGTGTACATGCGAGTACGTACATATGCTTTTATAAATTCAGACGTTACTACTTACTTCCGATGAATTAGCTTGTCTTTAAGTATTGTTAAGGTATCAAGTTAGTGCAAAATTTATTACCCACGCGCACACGTACATCTATGACGGTAGATGTATGTAAGATAGTGTGTGTGACCTGATGCAATTTTGATAAAGAACTAAAAATTTTGCTTTTATTTATATACTTATTTATTTTGTTTCATTTGCTATTATAAAATGCACTTCTAATGTGCATTACTTTACTTTATTATGCGACATTACTACATACCTCGACAAGCAAACATATGCATGCGTACGTTCATTACATGTTTAGAATTTTGCAACAAGCAAAATCTTTCATGCGATTGGCGGTTTAAGTCTTTGCTATTTGCTTGTCTGTTAATTAAGACACACTTTAGACTTATTTTTATTGCTTATCTGCTATTATCAACTTCTGGAGTGTTTAGAGTGGTTAGAAACATTTTTTTTTAAATTGTACAAAAACAACTTAAGCAAGTTCAAGAGTTTAACGTAAATCTTTAAATAGCGCCGCTTTTAACAATACATTTAATTAATTGTAGGTGAGTCAATCCAATAATCGTTTCGCATTTTAGAATAATGCCAATTGACAGGATATTTATAGATAAAATGCATTGTGAAAACTAACCTCGAAAACCTTGATCACATATCTGGCTTTTCAAATCTATTTTTCTTACATTGAAAATTTTTGTCAGGACATAAAACGCAGACGCCCAGATATATAAGTATATCGATTAACAAGAAGAACAAATCCTTATCTGTAATAGAGGAACATCTAGGCAAACGAATTCATCTTTTGCCTACGGAATATCGAAATCATGTCAAGCGCACTTACCTCAATTTGTTAGTTAAATAAGGACCAGCGTACATGACGTGAACACTAAAATTACCCTGAAATTTTAAGAAATTACTAATCAATCTCTTTAAAACTCAATTTTATTCTAAATATAAAAGGAAAATCATTTTTTTTAAATATTTTTTCACGTTTGTCTTTCCTCAAAACGAAAACGTTTGGCAAACTCAGAAAATAATAGGCACCATGCAGAGAATGTGATGCTGGTGGAAAAGGTGGATCGAAAGTGATTACAAAACTTTCTTTGGAAAATTTTCATTTCCAAAATGTTATGCTCTAGCCAGCTTACCGCATCTGAACTCAATCCGATTAATAATTCAATTCACTGCGATTTTAACATTTTAACAATGAAAAAGATTGACCGCAATTTCAACATTAACCCATACACTTTATTCTGTCCTTTTTATTTTTGGATTTTTTTTTTTAAATATTTACTTAGTTAACTGCTTTTTGCGTTCGTATACTTCAGTTCTTCGAGTATTTTTCAACAAAAGAAATGCAAAAATTTGCATTAAACGTAACAAACAAAATTATCATTTAACATAACACTATTCGCTTTAATTTTAAAATAATCTCGTAATGTTTTATACGAACAGAGTTTTAGCGAAAGTCTCTCAATTCGAGCAATCAGTTGGTTTGTGCGTTTTTTATTTATCTAAATTTTTTTTTTTTTTTTCAATCTACCAGAAAGGTTTGTCCCTTCCGTTTAAAGAAACTTTTAACAAATGTACGCATATTCACTGGTCGAATATTTAGCTCTCTCATATTGACTTCGCAAATGAACTGAAACGAAGTTGATTCATGTTAATGATTCATGAGAAGCGATCATGTACCCATGGCTCGTTCATTTAAGGCTCTGTTTTTTATACGAGCTCTAATAAGGAAGAACTGCTGTAAAAGCAGATTAACTTTTTTAATCCTTCTGGAAAACACAGGCGTCCTCACTTTACATAGTTCTGTAGGCTTGTCCTTCGACCAATTTGGCTCATTTCCAATACCAACTCGCGTGCAAAAACTTGCGATGTTTCTATCAAATTTGATGTCGATAGCTTCAGGCCAGGAGACATCACGCAGAAGGGCAGACGGGCATGCTTAAATTCATTCGCAATATGATGCTGATCAAGAATATATAGACTTTGTGGAGTCTATAAAGCTTCGTTTTTATAAAATGAAAATACCTCTCATCCTTCAATAATAAAAAAATACGAAATCCTCATACTATATATTAAACAACAAATATTTCCTTTTCCTCCTATCACAAGTGTAGCTAGGCGACATTGCATTCTTGACATTAACTCCTATGACGAGCTAGACTTGACAATAGATTTTTTGAAATTTTCTTTTTTTTTTCTTTTTCTTCAAATACTAAATGTGACGGCACGAAATTCCCCTAATTTCATTGATATTTGCGCGTATATGGCTATATTGACTGCCGCAGTGCCGAGTAGAAAAGAGTCGCGATGTCGATGTTCGCGAGTTCAAATCTCAGAGCGGTTTGACAATACGGAGTCTCCGAGACATACTAAGTGCTCAATCGGTCAAGGCGTCACCCTAATCTATTGGGCACACATCATTAAGCGGGCGGTAACGCTCTGTGTTCTCCCTCACATCTTGTTCGAAACTGTTACCATAACGCGCGTATAGGGACAATCCTTGACTGATTAATCATATTTTAAAATAATTTTGCTTCTTCTTATTAGTATTGGAGCGTTTGTCTTCGAGAAAAAGTGCGACCTGTCTTGAAAATAATATTTTGTGCTCTCTATGAAGTTTTCAATTACAAAATGAAAAGTCAGTAATCAACTAAAAAGTAAGGCGTAGGTAAAGAGAAGGCTATTAAGTAAATTTTAGCCATAACGCAGTTCTTAGTATCCTTTGAGTTTTTATAGAAAAAAATCGTTCTA
>NW_023998516.1:223875-376056 GCF_014805625.2 Glossina fuscipes
TCATTCATTCATATATTCATTTGCTAACAATAATATAAAAAACCTACAAACAACACAATTTTTTGCTTATCATACACATATACAATAGAATATGTATGTATAATGCAATGCAACGATTTACAAAAATATATGAAGTGCATTGAAAAAAAGTAAAAAAGTTGTATGCACACTTTGAAACGAATCATAAGTACTTTATCAATTATGATGGAAGATGTTTTAATGACGAATGTTTGAAGAGCAAAAAACGAGCAAAAAAAACCAAAATCAATAATAAAGCATTTTGAAGAAAATTGATGCATAAATTTAAAAAAATTTTATACTTAGAGAAACATACGAGACCCACCCTTTCGCTTTGAAGTGTTGCCACGGTTTTTGGTACAAACAAACCAGTGTTAGGCTTAACAGCCAAAGTGTAAGTATATTATATGTAAGCTTTTAAGCCTTGCCCATGTCTTTCTATACCTAGTCTAAAACCATTTAGCAACCATGATTACTAAGCGCAACCACTTCGGTCTGCACGCCATTTTTGTAATGCGATTATCCACCAAGTTGCAAAATTTCGAATAAAGCTATTTATTAATGAATTACAAACTCTTTCTCTTCTTATTGGGTGAGATTTATCGAACGGAATGGCATAGTGGTCTTTATGGATTCACCCCTCTACCACAATCCAATTTCTTGTCTTTGACTATTAATCGCAAATATGTTCTCTATGTTACGAAAACAATGACAAATTCCATGAACCTTTACTTAGAGAAGTTTAAGGTATCAAGAAAAAAAAGAAAAAAGTCCATAGCGAAAGCTACATGGAAACCTGCTAACATGTCATGGTTAAAAGTGCATAATATCAAGTGCAATCTCATGAATGAATGAATAAATGACATGTAATCTCGGCTATATGTATGTGTATGTGTATATCATTTGTAAAGAAATAATAAATTATGCCATGAATTCTTTTTTTTTTTTTGTTTTTTTTTGTTTTGTAATATTGTGTTTGTTTTATTTTTGTTATGCTTTTATTATAACCGTTTCAAACAAAAAACAGAAATAAATAAATAAAAGAAAGAATAAAAAGAAAAATAGAGGATTGGGTGGGATTTTCAATGTTCATGCTTAAAGATTATGTGTGGTATGCATGTAAGTGTGCTTTGTGCCTAAGGAAGAAATGTCTCCGACAAAGATAATAGTTTTGTCATTTCAATTTTTTTTCTTTTCTGTAAATAAATAAATTTATTGCACTGCATTTGGGCTAAACACCGTAAGCATTATTAACAGGACCAAAAGCATTGAACCTGCTGGAATCTGAATATTTATCGGTACCAGAGAGTTTTGTTAATTTTTTTATTGTTGTTTTTTTCAACATAAACTTTATGTCAAACTAAACAGACTAAACCTCAGCCCCGACAATAATCCACCGCACAGATCGACTGCAGTGCCGGCCATGATTCAGGAAACAATATATAAAAATCCAAAAAATTCACAAAATACAGGAACAGCAATATAATATTCTATAGCGTTCCATAGATTCCACAACTATCAAATCAAATAGGTATTGTAATAACGAAGAAAAAATGTTCTCCTCTTTTGTAGCCTTTGCTTTTCAAGCAAATATATACGAAGTGCGTTCAAAAAAAAACAAAAAAAAAAAAACGGTGCCTTATTATTTTTTGTTCCTTTCAAAATAATTCTCCTCAGATATAATACACATGTGCCAATGCTTTTTTCAATTCTCGCAATTCTGATGTGGCCGTTTTGGTATGGCCTTGAATTCTTTTAACGATACAGCCTTTTTCTCCTTAATCGTGACAAAACACCATCTTTTCATGGGTCTCTTTATGTTTGGAATTCAGAAAAAGTCGCAGGCAGGCAATTGCGTTAAATATGTTGGCTAGGGCGTCATTGCGGTGTTGTCTTTGTCGAAAAAATTACGAACAAACAATGGCGTTTCGTGTCGAAAACATCCGAAAAAATTGCATGCCATTATGCCCACATCCTCAGCAATTTCCTTTATAGTCGTCGACTCTCCAAAACAACTTTCTTCACTGCTTCAACGTTTTCACCGCGTTGTTGATGTGCTTTGACGTCCAGAGCGGACATCGTCACTAACATCTTCTCGACCTTCTCGAGCTTGTACCAAAGTAGACTCGTCCAAAATTTAATACAAATTCTTTGATCCATTTTTTATTGGGGACATATGTCACAACAATACTAAAAGAAAAAATTCGCAAATCAAATGTACTCAGGCAATGAATTTTGAAAAGTCAACTTTTTTTAAACACACCTCATATATGCATTTAAAAAAAAAAACATTACTTTTGTATTTACCATCTTTTTTCTTTCATTGCCGGCATATTTGTAATTTGAATGCAAGTCCATTAAATAATTTTACCACAGTTTCGCAGAGTAGGGTGGACACCTGTAGTGCGCTTTATATTGTTTTTGAAACTTTTCGGCATATTGTTGTTTGCTTTTTTTCCCAAAGTATTGTTACCAGTTTATGCCATCAAAGTCCCTACCTGATCAATAGAAAGAATGCTGGAATATGTATAAAATTTTATTGTACAATTTTTTGACAAATTTAGGAAGACATTAAGCACTTACGTGCGCTAACATAGTGGAATGAAACTAAAGATAATCATCAAGAGGTAATAAAAAATAAAACTTTTCCTATATTCCAAATGCAAAAGATGATGGTTACAATCAACATTCGCGATAAAGCGATTATGTTATACCCTTTTTAGCTTATGCCAATTTTTATAATTTGTATTCAAAAGGTCACTATATAACATAATAATCATATTCTAAAAGTGTTTATTTCCTTTTCTGTATTTTTTTTTTTTTTTTTTCGTTCCGCAGCAATGAAACGCATACCATTACCTCGAAAAGAAGCAAAAAGCGGTTGTAACATAAAAACACAATTCGTTCTTGACACATTGCCTTCCTCTAGTACTAATTCTTTTTAGTTTTTCTTCGTTTCCCTTTAATCAGCTACCATTCATTGTCTGTACACCATTAATTCTATGCCTTCCACTTTTTCTTAGAATAACTTTGTAAAGGTCAGTGGACTTACTCACTTACTTACTTACAATACAGATTTAAATATTCCTTAAATAAAACACGAAAGGGGAGCATA
This sequence comes from Glossina fuscipes, assembly GCF_014805625.2. Classification (NCBI taxonomy): domain Eukaryota; kingdom Metazoa; phylum Arthropoda; class Insecta; order Diptera; family Glossinidae; genus Glossina; species Glossina fuscipes. Next base: position 227,009 of record NW_023998516.1, read on the forward strand.
TGCGCGTAAATACGAGACAAAAGTCCACATATGCAATAAAATAATGCAATGAAATGAAAAGAAAAGAAAAGAAAGGAAAATAAGGACATATATACTTTTTTTAATTACTTATAAAAGGGTGTGTGCGTTTATATGCATTCATGTGCATGTACAAACGTACGTGTATATAAGATGCACTTAAAATAAAAGCACCACGCATCATGCTCCCTCTTCTTAGTCGTAATTTCGTAATAATAATTCTGGCTGTTGTTATTTTCTTTTAATTCTTATTTTTTTATATTTTTATTTTTTTTTTTTGACGTACTATAGACATTGCGTTCACTTAAGATCTGTTGCAACCATTTTGAATTTTTTAATTAATTCGGAATATTGTTCATAAAGGCACAAATATGCTCACGTGATGAATGTAGATATGTATATATGTTATATGCTCATAAAATATGTATGTAGATTATATATATTTTGTGTTATTAATTTTATTTATTTAGATTGTTCTTCGTCTTCTTCTTTTTTTTTTTTTTTTGCTCTCCATTTCTTTCTGGAACGAAACTCATATTGGTACTTGCAGTAATTATGCCTGTTTTTATGACTGCAATATTTACTTTTAAATTCATGTAGACATGTATGCATGCGCATATTCGAGTTTAAATAGTGTTATTATTAATGACGCCTTCATTTCTTCTAAGACTTTTGCTTCTTTTACTTTTAATTTTCTCGCTCTGTTATAATACTATTTTTTTTTTTATTTTTATTTTTTTTTTTTGCATATTATCTTCATTACTTTTGTTAGGTACTTATGCTATGTGCTCATATGCATGTATATCTTACCTTTGTATGGATGAATTTAATTTCGAAACGTATTTATACATTCAGTAAACGTAACGAAAACCTACTTTCCAACCTAATGAAGGCGAAAAATCATTTAGTTTGTCTTTGAATAAAAGACTTCACAAAATTCAACAGCCGCCATTGTACACGCTTCTCTTACTAATCTTTGCTTTCCATTCTTCAGATCATAGTGCATACATACTTATAAAACTGTTGTGTGCGTATGCACGTACGTTATATTTTTGTTTTCTTTCTTTCTTGCTTTTTTTCATTTCCATTCTTTCTTGCTTTAACCCTTGATGATGATATTAATAATGATATTTTTGCTTAATGAAATATTATTATGTGTCAATCCAAAAGCGCAGCAGAAGGTGTTCTCTCTATCTGTGTTATTTCATTTCTTTCAATCTCATATTAGTACATACAAGACTGGCAATTTATGATGATAACTTTAACATTTTTTTGATATATGTATGAAATTTGAAAACTAAGCCAGTTTATATATACGTATGTAGTCAGGGATTCGTGTACTGCACATAAAAGCGCATTTACTTTGTTAATCCAAACCTATTATGATGAAAATGGATATTTTGTAAAAAATTAATTTTTCTTTGCTTTGCGAAACGTCCTCTCTGACAAAGACGCGTTTTATACTCAATGGACACTTTAATAAACAAAATTTTGTCTCAATTACGAAGCGGGCAATTCTTATATTATTCAATAAAAACTGTTTTGTTCGCAAAAAGTTATCGTTTGATAGGGATTTCGTGTTCCAAATTAGATAAATAAATGATTGAATTAATAAATTAATAAATCAATGAATGATTGATTAAACGCACATAAGTGATGATGAGTTTCAACAAGACGATGCAATATGCCTTAAAGGTCACTGCTAGCAATAAGTTTATCATCCAAAATTTGTGAAATGAACAATTTCAAGGAAGTTAGACGGCAGCTAGTTGCCGAGAATATGCTACTTGGTATGTTTTGTCTGCTCGTTTTGAAACAAATTTTATGCGAATCATTCATTAACATTTCACGATGTAGACCGCACTGCAAATACACGAAAAGTTGAATTTGTGAACTTGGATTCTGATCAAAGCCCAGCTAGACGTAACATATCACTCAGTAAGTTCGTAGGATTTTATATAGATCTCGCCACTATTGGCGATAACATGCGATTTTGACGATTGATATTCCGCCCATTAGTTGACTTTAGTGATGCTACCTTTGCTTTTGTCACTAAGTTAACTATAACTTGTCACGAAATTTTCACACATTTCGTTTGGAACTTGGTACTATCTAAAAATGGTAGGGATTCGTTAAAATAATTTCGATGTTTAAATTAAAAAGAAAAAACCAACGGATAAAAACACTTTTATATATAGTTACAAGATATCTGGACTAATAACAAGTAAAGGAAAATGACTGGCTTTTTGGCTTATAGCCAAGCCATCCTGATTTACCATTTAGAGCCATTAAAAGTCTCAATTAAAATGGAGTCAGTTAAGATCGGTTCATCAGAGCGTTAAGGTTTGTTAAAGTCAAAATCGACATTAATCGACCGTAATTAATGGTATGGGTTTGAAAGATCCATATCTCCTCTAATCTATGCCAATAAGGTAAGAGTGTATATTGTAAATCGCAAGCATTCTCATAGCACATAACAAACCGTCGGACTTAATCCCGTTAAGCAGGCTCAAAAACTTATGTTGGTTAAGTATATGCATATGTAAGTATGTGTGTGCTTTCAAGATCTATTTCTATGTTTTACAATAAATCTGGTCTGCGAGCGTCTTTCGTGGATGGATTTTTTACGCTTGCGAAATGTTTTGCACACAAAAAACTCTCTTCACAAAGCTTTTTATTTTCGCCAAATATCGATCCCATGTCCACTAGAATTTTCATTTTTTCTATTTTCTCAAATGGTTGCTTATATTTAGCCATTGTGACATGTACGTTTGCCGGCTTCGATTTATGCAACCTTCTAGTGCCGCTTTAAAGCTTTAGAAAATAAAAACGAAATACCTCGAAGGAAGATGTGAAAATAAAATCTCATACTCGTCAGCAATGTATACACTTTAAGGGAATTTTGCCACATGATAAATGTAATAACACAACTCAGTTCCTGTATTATTTCCTTCTCTTCTGGACGATGTTCACTTCCTAAATACTCTTTTTATAATCCAAAAAAAAAAAAAAAATAAAATATATATATATATATATATATACACGCTCAAGAAATGGTTATGCATAAAAAATAATACTACCCTGCCCACTTCAAATTTCCTGCATTTGTGTGCTGTTATGCTACAGTGTTCTTAACAAGCATGAGAAGAAACAAAACCTCTTAATAATGCTTTAATGAAATTTTTATTGCATTTTTATTTTTCTCATATAAATCATTTTTATAATCTCATACATCTTTCAAATTCTTGTAGTGCTCAGATTACTGAATTAAAATGCAACCAAAAAAAAAAAAAATCCTAGCCCCCGCAGCATGGTATCGTTTTTCAGCACTTAACTAATAAATAAAAAAAAAAAATGTCATATTTATAAACACTAAATAGTCATAAAATTAAATTTCATTATTTTAGAAGCTGCTGCTGCTTCTACACTCTAAACAAAAAAAAAAAAAAAAGCATTTATTTAAGAAATATTTCTTATTATATATTGTTGCTTGTCATTAATAAAGAAAAAAAACAGAGGCCACAAGTCTTTCACAAAAATTTTCAGAGTTCTCTTGATCTCTCAATAAAGTTAATAATGTCTCTTTTTTTTTTGGGACCTTGTTTCTTGTTCTCGTCTTCTTCATTCTTAGTGTGTTACCCGAGAAGGCCAGCATTACCACTTTAACATATCGAATTTTTATATTCTCTCATAAGTGAGCATGTTAACTGGATCGTTATGTTTACCTCAAATGTGTACAGACAATGGGAAAAATTAATAAATATTAATATTACCTGAAGTTCTGGGCTTTGATTAAATTTTGTACGTTGCAATAAAATAAATTAATAACTATCTCATAATGATTTAAGTAAGGACTGTCAAGCAGTCTTACTTTACTTAATGCCATAAAAAAATCATGTTTTCGAATTACATTGGATTTCAAATAGGGCACAGTCTTCAGTAGGTTATCTTTTCTTATCCTAGATGAATTGACGATTGATGATTAGATGACGCGTATACATGTAAAGTCAATATTTTGCACGAAATTGTGAGTACAAGCACTCTTCAATTATTTATTATATTTGGTGTGGATGAAGAGATTAAATTTATTTTACTTCTAACGAAAATTTCAACCATCATATCAAGCAGATGGAAAGACAAACTTTGCTAAATCGTTACCCCGCTCACCAGGGCTCAGCAATATAGCATATTGTTACGAATTTTGCATTCTTACAACGGTTCGTCTCACAAAATCGTGGTTTTATTTACAATCAATTCGTTTAAGGGTAGGATTATTCACAGTTTACTTAGTTTGACAGCAATCTTAACTTAAACTTCCTTTTCGACTCAAATGTTCTCCTCCGACTGACTGTGCCTTTCGCAAATATTCTGCTTATATACATTTTTACAAGCATATTACTATTACCTAAGTTCATCGCTTCATTTTTAATCCGTTAATCTGGTTTTCCATTAATCTTTTTCGTCGGCCGACAGCTGCATGACGCGCCATGAGCATGCACTTGTTTTTCCCGTCTCTCGAAAATTTATTTTGTGGGATAATCAATTAGTTGCAATAAACTGAATTTGGGATTTTCATAACAATATATTGTTATGAAATTCGTTTTTTACAAGATACAGTCCGTATCACTAGATCGTGGATATTTTGATCAAGAGAAATACACTTCAAAGTTCTTTTATTTTACTACTTTGTCTTTCACAACAGTAGGGATATTTATTTACAATTTATTTTGGCCGTACTCTCAACTTCTACGTTCTTGCCAGACTAACTCTACTTTTCACAAATATTCGATTTATATACAACTTTACAAGTATCTTACTATACCTAAATTTATGGTTTTATTTCTAATCCCAGCCTGGTTTTCCTCTAATCGTTTTCATCGGCCTGCAGCTGCATGAGGCGCCTGCGAATGTTCATTTGGTTTTTCCTTCTTTAGGGAATTTATTATTACGAAAATTACTTAGCCGACATTAACTGAATTTGGGATTTTCGTAACAATATTATTAGCTCCCTGGGATAAAATTTCTCAAATAAATTAGATATAATGTGAAATCGAAGTGATTTTGAATCTATGCGATGCCCCTTATATAAGAATACAGGGTTAGTATACAATTGTATACATAGGCCAAAATTGAGCGGCCGGAAAAAATTTTTACGTACACTTAAACCCCTTTATATAAAAGACAGAAAATAAGCGTAACATGATTCGTAGCCGTAAATTTAATGTTTCGAATATAAATATAGACATTTAGCAGCAATGCTGTCACACCTTTTTTTAAAGAAGAAAGGTAAAGGAATTAGGTCATGGAATGAACAATGGAATGGGTATGAAAAGATTCAATGTAAACCGAAATTGATTTTACTTTATTTTTATTTAAAGTTTCAACCTTCAAAACATTTACATTCTTTAGTGCCCTATGTCAAGTCTTATAACAAGAGGAAGAAAACAAATTTCGATAATTTTTTCGTTGTAAACGTTGATCCTTTTTATACCTGCATTGTTGAAAAAAAAAAAAAAAAATTCAAAACTTCGTTTTTAACTAAAGTGGTTTGTAAAAACTTGATAAAAATTAAAAAAAAAATAGAGAACTTTTACTCATGCTTTAAAATCGGAGGAAAAGAAAACGTTGATAACTTCGCACTGTGATTAATTGTTTTCTCTTCCGCTTGTTTTGCTTTTTTAATTCGTAATATGTGCAGCTTACACAACCGTCAATTGCTCTGACACAGTTTAAAGCAATTTCCATGATAAGTATAAAATGCTGACGACTACGTATATGCATGAAGAGTTTTATTCTATTAGCTGAAGTACTAATAATTGCAACAAAACGCGCGCTTGTATTCCCTAAGTGACTCATTTGCACATCACAGTTTTTTTCTCTTCTTTCATTCAACTTCGAATGCAATCACAGGCGCTTGTAACGGGCATTATATCGAGCTCTAAGATCTTTTTCATTCATTTTATTTATTTCATTTACTATTAAAAACGCGAGTATACTTATCTTCTTTTTCCATTTGCAAACTTCTAAAAAATGCGTCGAATTTCGTATGCAATCCCCGAAAAACCGTGCCAACTAATTTCTAGAGTAAAATTAATATCGATGCTTCTAACACCTAACGTAATTAGAGAAAAACTAATTGCTATCGAAGAAGACAATACTTCTGGAAAATAAATGACTTTAGCAGACATTGGATTTTTGGTAAACTTTCATTTATATTCATATTATAATCGTTTATAATTGTTGTTCTCTTCTCATGTTGAATATAGGTATGCATATATTGTGTTAGACTATAACCACTGAGTGTCCACACTTCGGTCCAAGACAAACGCTTCTAAAATCCGCATACATTGTATGCATTTTTGCAGTCAGCCAGTTTGTCCATTGATTTATTTCAATCGTATTTTCTATTATTTAGCCTTACGTCCATTAACGTAGAGAATAACGGTAACAATAGCTTCCAGGCTAAAGAGATTGGTTTTATATATGATTGCCTTGTTTACGCGTGATATTTTAAATTAAATAATTAGCGAAAAGATATATGAATTAAAAGACTTCATTTCATATTCTTTTCTAAAATATAATTCATTAGGTGATCTATTATATTTGGTTAACAATTCCTTCACATGTTTCTATATACTACAGCATAAATCGAATAAAATTTCAGGCTAATAAAACAACAGAATTAAAATTAATTTTGAATAACTGTTTCCACGTCGCCGAAAAAATTAATTCGTTTTCATGACAAATCTCTTTGAATAAAGAGGTCACTTACTTAAGAGGACATTCGGCGAGGTAAACATTTTATTAATCATGTTTTTGTCGCACTCAACTTAGATACGATAAATAATACGATGAAGAAAGTATACAATTCTTTTAGGATTAGCACTTCCAATTTGACTGCGCTTGCGCAAAACATATGATTTCTTAAAGAAAATTCTGCTTTTCTTATAACAAAAAGAAAAAAAAAGAAAAATCAAATTCATTAGATAAGCTAGTAATTGTCATGTCTTTGTCGCAATCTACATAGAGTTCGCAGTGCAAATGCAACTCTGTATTGCTGCTTGAATAATGCCAAAAAACTTGCGTTTGTTTTTTTTTTATTTAGAAAGGCGAAGCCAAGTTATAGGTGCTAATTTCTACGCGGTCTGCATCGCAATTCTATATAAAGTGTGACAAATTGTACAAACGTGTATTGATTTGTTTAACAATGTAAGTACTTCCCTGTTGTCTAGTTGTCTTTCGATGGGTCTTCTCATATACTAATTACTTACTACTTAATTATTTTCCTCTTTGCTTTTTCACTTTCGTTTATAACACATTTTTTTGCTCCCGGCTCACCACTATTGAGTGACAGATAGTGCCGAGACTGGTTGGGATCACAAAAGTCTCGACACACGCCTTCATTTTGGGTGAATCATTCATTCTGGCTGGTTCGTTATGGGATTTGCTACTTTGTGAATATGGAAAAGAAAAATGCAACGCCATTCTTTTCATGAAGAACACATTTAAATTTTATTTACGTGAGAGGTCTCCACGATGACTTCTAGAAAATATCGAGGCAAGAATTTAACTTACCACTTAAGCGATGATGTAGTTGGGCAAAAGTTGCGAATGGAAAAACAATTCCGGACGTCTGTCGGAAATTCAAATTATACATAACTTGCCAAGTATAGAATGCTTTTGATATAGTAATAACTCTTTTAGAGTTTAATTTATAACTTTTGATTAAGACGCGAAAGAAAGAAATAAGAAACGTGAAAGGGTAGAACGATGTTTTCAAAAGCTTAGTCCTATAAAAAAAAAGTAGTTTTTATTTTCTACTTAAAAAAAAGAAAAAAAGATAATCTGGTCATGCAAAGCGAGCCTCTTGTAGATTGTTTCACACACCTTCTCTCCCATTACTTAGCTTGTATATGGCTTAGTTAGTAGTTGCTTTATGTAATAATACCAAATGTGCAACAATAATCGAAGCTATCAACAGCTGACTGAATAATTCACATTTTGTGGCGCCTCTAACAATACGCTAAGAAAAAAAAGGAGCGCTAACTAACGCTTAAGCTGCAATTTTGTACACATATATTGTGTCCATTATGATAATACACAAACACACACAAATATGCACACGCATTCAAATACATACAAACATATGGACGAGAACTCCTTTAAAGTTATTTCAATCAGTTATAGTCGGATCCGTAACAAAATTTTAGGGAAAGTTAACAAATATGTACAAACTGCAGTCACTTTATTCGCTAATTCGTGCTATACCACTGCATATACAGAACCATACATTGTATGTGGTAACATTATTTATCTTTGCATTAAATTACTAATCATAGAAGACTGCGGTGTACATGCACATAATTCAGAAGTTGTTTGGTTACTATGCCACAATCAATATATAGATGAACTTATATGAAGTACTCGCCGACTCTTAACTACATCAACGAGACTATAAATAAGCAATATTTTTTTCTCTGCACTCATCTATCGTTAATGGAACGGCTAATATTGACCTCATGTGAAATTCCTGATATCCACCATACAGATCCCATAAACATATATTTATTAATTTGCTCCAAACGATAAGAAACAAAATACTGTCCAAAGTAACGCATAACGACCTTACAGTAAATTATTTAATAAAAAAGAATATTTATTCAAAATCTACACATCAAACTGCTGCAAACGATATAAGAAATTTTCTTTACCTTTATTAACTAGCTAGTCAGTCATTGTTATAATTAAACATAAGAAAAAACCTATTGTTATATACTGCTTTTAATGTACAGTAAAAATTTCAACGCCATTAGTGCAAATCAATTGATTAGCGTATACAACAAACGAGAAAAAAAAAAAAAAATCATGTATTAAAACCTTTGTAAGTAGTTCAAAGCACTAAAAGTTGCCTTCAAATTCTATATTAAAATTCTAGATAATGAATTCCCAAAGATTAACGCATTTTCGTTTAATGAAATTTAATGAATTACCTTCAAATTTTTAAAATTTTTGATTTCCGGGTTAAAGGGCTTTTTATTCCCTGCTGTTAGGAAATTGCGCTCTAGAAGAAAATTCTTATTGCCTACATTTAAACAATATGAAATGAAAAACTTTCATTATCTACTTCTTAGACGGATAATAAAAAAAGAAGAAAAAAAATGCATCAACAATTTTTTATATGACTTGAACAAAATGCAACCAAAACAGTTTTCATATAGTTTTTCCTCGAAAGTATTTTTAAAAAAATACCTCTATTACGTTAAACCGCAAAAAAATTGTTAACCGCCTATTGCGAATAAGGTACGCCGGTTTTGCTAATTTTTTAAAAAATGAAAAAAAAGTTACATATGCAGATATATTAATATTTTACATGGTCGGTTATATTCCATTGGCACTCTATATTTTTATTATATAGTATTTACTTCCGATCTAGAGAACTCGATTTGTCCAGTTGACAATTTTTCTTGAATGAGTTTAAACAATTTTCTAATTTATTGCAAAATAGAATTTTTCAAAGAAATATTTTAGGCAAATTTCTATGATTTAATAAACGTCGTAGTCTAATAAAAATAAAAAAAAAGTTTTTGCTTCAATTGCTGACACTGATCTTATACAGAAGAAACAACACGAAGATCAAATCCGTTATCACTTTTTATACCTATCACCGAACGATGATATATGTATTGTTGATCAGAATCAAATTCTAACCCGATTCAAATATGTCCGTCTGTCCGTTGTAAATATTCTCCTAGCCGCACAAATACAGCTATCGACTTCAAATTTGGCGAAAACATTAAAGTTCTTGCACTTGGTATGGTATTGAAAATGAGCGAAATCGGTCGAAGTACAGGCCCATAGTACCACGTAAACTGATAACTGACGGTTTCGTGCGCACTACTCATAAACCATGTAGGTAAATGTACAAAAATTTGAACGCACATTCTATAGCCGATGCCGTAGCAAGGGTCCAAAAATGGGAAATATTGTCCTCGCCTTCAAAAACTTCAAAAACACCACAGAGTAATACATAAATTCTTGGCCAGTTTGAAATTTGGAATGCACTCAAGCATGTTCGTCTGTTCGAAAAAGTATTTGGAAGTGATATAAACTTTTCAAAGGGCACGCCTACAACACGCCCCAAACACCATATTATGGAGCATGAAATTTTAATTCTTTTACCTTTTGTGTCGGTTTTAGGATAAAGGTGATGGGTATAAAAGATTTCGTCATGACCGAATATAATTTTCTTACTTGCTTTCTTTTTCCCCTACAGTAAGCGAATATATAGTCATGGCTAAATAGAATCGTTTATTGTGCGTGGTGCTCATCAAGCTTATATACAAGTTGTAGGTTCCTCGGTATCCATTTCTCTGGGTTACAACATGTAACAAATCTATAGCAATCAGCTAATATATAGAATTACTATATTCGAATTTATCATCGGTATGTGAAAAATAGTTTCTTACAGTTATACTAAGGACCGATCTGTAGCTTGGCTAACATTTCATTTTACACTTGTATGGTAATTTTAAATTAAAATGTAACCAAAATTCTTTGTCACAGTTTGATTTTAATAATTTCATATACATACGCTACAGCTGAAATATATATAGGGCGATTCAAAAGTTTCCAGTAATGGGTAACAACGTTATTTTGCAGCTATCAAAGACCTTAAATTATAATAATTTGACAATTCCCAGTCCTTTTCTTATGTATTGTAATAAATAGCATGAATGAATCTCTGCTTATTGTCCGTTGTGTTCTTCTTTTCATTCAGCTCGGTCCTATTACCATGTACATTCATTTTATGTTGGGCAAGTATAAAAATAACCTGGATAAGTGTTATTAACAAGGCTAAAAAGGAAAAGTCATCAATTAATCAATATCTTACGTCCTTTTTGTACATTGACTGCATTGATTAAAAAAGCAAAAATAAAATGAATTTACATTATGTCCACAGTGAGTGCAATGCATGAGCACCGTCTACTCAAGCAGTTTTATGTACAAATTTTGGAACAAATCGGCAATAAATCTTTCATGTACTTCACCGAACCGTGGAAAGATGCCTAGTATTGCCTTACTGCTGCCAAAGAGTATATCCCATTCGAACACATTTTGAATGAAATAAAAGCTTGAGCTAATAATGCTGATGTTTATTAAAATAGTAGACGACGACGAGAGCAACAATACGTTAATGCAAAATTCTATTTTGATGTGAACTGAAAAAAAGCAGCACATGATAATATGTCATACTATACTGGAACTTGAATATGCGGGCTTGTTTTTCTGTTAATGAAGAGACGAGTACGTTTAGTCGTCTCATAGCAAATAGAAATTGTCGGAATTTTTTTTTTTTTTTGTTGTTGCTTGTGCTCTTGCAGTATAATTATGAAATTTTGCTGTCAATTGCAAGAATGGGGAGAGCAAGCAGGAAAATTTCATCCGATCTATTTCTATTCTGTGTTGAAATGTTTCACTTTAATAATACCGAAGTGAGTGCGAATACACAAGCGTGAATCTACAGTGTCTACGGTCTGCAAAATAAATTGCGGTTACTGTGAGTGAGTGTTGGATTGCTATACAAGATACAAGACAGTTTGGATTCATATCTTGATGATATGTGCTTCTTTGATTACTCTGGCAATTAATATGACAAACAAGAATGTTCAATTGTTGAGCTGGATAAAGGTAAAGCAAAAGCCAAGCGATTGCAATTGCATTTATTGAAGACACGTAAAGACGTAACAGAACTGCATGCTCACCTTTTATAATAATTGTGATAGGAAATCAATATAATTTTTGTTTTATGTCTCCGTTTAACCATACACCTAACACGTTTATGCGAGTCTGAGCTCACACTACTTCAAAGCAATCAAACCGCGAAATTGTAAGATTTTTAAAGTGAGATTTGAAGCAAAATCATCGGCATTTGTAAATGTAATTTTAAACCATGGTTTCATCTAGCGGAGATGACAATTTTCTGTTGTAGAGCAACATGAAATCTGTACATAGGAGAACAGGCGAAACAAATCAACTGCCAACGAAGTACCGAGGTTAATAATAATTTTCTTATTTAAATTCATGAATGTGGATGTATATATATTCTCGATTAATGCTATCAAAAAAACATTGTTTAATTTATTGCCTGTCTGTCTGTCCGTCCACTTATTTAAATTATTGAAATCGGCAAAGCCACCAATAAAATATCTATTATGTATTTTACATAAAATTTTCAACATTTCTTCAAGTTTATCGTATTATATTCGGCACACGTGCTCTGGCCGATCGCTACCCATCATCAAAATTCAAGAAAAATCTTATCTTTCGATATACCTTACACTATTTAGTAAAGGGGGTGTATTAAGCTTATATTAACAGTGTGGCAGCAACCACGAAGACTTCAGATAGGTTTTTCTTTGACTATACGAATTCCATCTGTCTGCCTGATGATTTCGAACATATTGATGAACTCATTGTTCAGGTAAAAATTTTTTAAAACATTTTTGATGCAATTTGGTGCACGAACATGTTTCAACTCGAGAACGTGCGCTTTTGAAAGTAGATTGGACTGAACAATTTTTACGAACACTGCTATCTTGTAAAAGTCGTTATATGAAACAATTTGACATTTCTAATGTTTCTCAACAAAAATGGGTGAAAAACTATGCATTTGTGCAAAATTGGATGAGATGGCCCACTTTCTTGAACTCTTTCCCATGTAAACATTCTATAAAGAAATAGGTATTTATACATCATTTAAGAATTCAGAAATTATATGTAATTTAGAGATTAGGTCACAATAATAATACCAGGTTAGCTTGCACTCTTGCATGTAACTGCCTCCAACGCTTGTATGTGTATATATTGTTGACTGGCAAAAGATCTTATCTATTTGCCTGTACGTAAGCTAAGTAAAACTTCGATGCAATATTACAAGTATTTTGATGTGATATTAGGGTTGTAAGGCGTATATAAATTTCTTGCTTGCAAACTGGGTGAAAGGTATACAAAAAGTTGACTTATTGGATGTGGAAATTTCTTCAAATTTTTAAAGATATATCTTTTTTTTCTTATACATATATATGTATATATATATATATATATGTATTCGATATTATGTTATGGGAAATTTTACGAAAAAGTCTTAAAAGTTGTTAGTTTTCAAATTATAAGATTTTTGTATCGAGAAAGAACAATTGATTCAATTATTACAATATTACAATAGTAATCAACAATAATAACGACCAATAATCACACAAAGTAACGCACCCTTACCTTTTAGTTTTAAGTGGGAAAAAATTCTCCCAGCTTCACTATTTTGCAGTTAATTGTTAATTACTCTGCACGATATTAAATAATGCAATTTTCCATATATTCAAATCCTATTCATCATATTCAAGAATCATTACTGCTAACTATATAATACGTAAATAGGATTTTTCGTTCACAAAGGCACTCAAACCTATTAAAAGCCGACAGAAGAACAAACAATTTTTGCATATGAAACTAATTTACATAAAATACTTGAAAAGCGCAAAAAGAAAAGGGAACTGAGATCGTAATCGCATTAAAAGGAAACTGATTTCTTTACTTTAGAGAGATAAAAAAAAAAAAAAAAAAAAGTTTTTTCTTCAATTTATTCATAAAATTGTTGTAAAAATTAATTAAATGTATCTATGTATATATTATTAGTTTCGGGAAAAAGAAATCCATTATTTTTCCGGTAGATGGTAGAGTAACACTATTGTAAATCTATTTTAATTTTAGAATATTTGTATAATAATTAAAAGATCTCTAAGTAGGGGAATATTTTCATTCTAAAACGTCGTGACACACACGCAAAAAACGTCATACATACATACATAAATTTTATGAAGAAAGCGCAAAACATATTATAATTCAGTATAAACTTTGAAAACTAAGCGAAATATTTAAGAACCTGAAAAGGCACTCGAAATGCCCTCACTTCATAATTGTTCTATTGCACGCTCATCAAAATGGAAAGAAAATACGGCCCCTATTTTCCCATTTAAAAATATTAGTTTGGGGAAAAAGAAATCCATTATTTTTTCGGTAGATGGCTGCACTTACAGATTTCTCGTAAAGTATCGATCAAACAATTTCCGATACTGTACATTTACATACTGTACATTTCGCAGTAAAAAAAATTCTCTTGCTGTTTTTTGTTTTGTGCATTCAGTTGTGAGTTACAGCGTGTTAAAAATGGGAGTGAACAAAGAGAAAATTCGGTACATTTTACAGTTTTTCTTTGACAAAGGCGAAAATGCAAGCCAGGCGAGGCGGCTAAAATTGTGAATGGTGTTTATGGTTCCGATACTGTAACAGCCAATTATGAGCAATTTTGGTTTCGTAGATTCCGTTCAGGAATTTTTGATGTTAAAGATGCACCTCGCACAGGTAGGCCGGTCGTCGAAAATGTCGATGAAATCGAAGAAATGATCGAAGTTGACCGACATGTTAGCAGTCGTAACATCGCCCAGGAGCTAAAAATCGACCATAAAACATTTTTAAACCATTTACACAAAGCTGGGTTCAAAAAGAAGCTCGATGTTTGGGTGCCACACGAATTAACAGAAAAAAACATGATGGATCGAATTTCCATCTGCGAAGCCTTGGCCAAACGGAATGAGATAAACCCATTTCTTAAACGGATGATGACTGGAGATGAGAAATGGATCACATACGATAACCCTGTGCGAAAACGATCGTGGTCAAAGAGCGGTGAAGCACCTCAAATGGGCAGGAAGGTTTTGCTATGCATTTGGTGGGACTGGAAGGGGATTATTTATTATGAGTTGCTTCCATATGGCCAAACGCTAAATTCTGATCTCTACTGTCAACAACTGGACCGTTTGAAGATAGCGATTGACCAGAAACGGCCAGAATTGGCCAACAGGAGCGGTGTCGTGTTCCACCAGGACAACGCTAGGCCACACACATATACAGTGACTCGCCAGAAACTTCGAGAGCTTGGTTGGGAAGTTTTAATGCATCCGCCATACAGTCCGCACTTGGCACCAAGCGATTATCATCTTTTTCTTGCATTGCAAAATTTCTTTAATGATAAAAAATTGGAATGTAGGGAGGATTGTGAAAATCAACTACTAGAGTTTTTTGCAAATAGAGACCAGGACTTCTATGAGAGAGGCATTTTGAAGTTACTTTTAAAATGGCAACAAATCATACAACAAAACGGTGCATATTTGACCCAAATCGGACAATCCGAAGCATGTTAAATAAAGTCCTGAAGTTCATATAAAAATAATGGATTTCTTTTTCCCCAAACTAATATAATAGGTGCTTGCATGTGTTTTTGATCAACGGCATCTATTGGTGAAAATGATAAAGTAACGGGAATGTATGCAACAGTTAAATTCAATGGCTTTGATCTTTCTCTACATAAAATAACAAGTTTCCATTTAGTATTATTGAATTATTCAGTGTATACAGACACTAATCATGGAACGCTCAAAATTTCCTTTTCGACATTCATTTTGTTGTTTGATTTGAAGAGATCCGCGCCAAAGCCCATCAAATACTTTTGGAAGACTATGGTCATGTTGCTCCATCATATCCCAATTGATTGGTGGTTATAATATAATGACAAGCAACCGCTTGGAGGAACAAAAAAGTTCGAAGGCAATGAATTGCAACACTTATTGGACGAAAGCCCAACTCGAACTCTCAAAAAATTTTAGGACAGCTTAGCAGTTGACGAATCAGCTGTTTCTAGGAAGGAAATGGCTTCCATACAACTGCAAATCTCATTTTGAACCGTTTCAAGATCGCTTACGGGGCTAAAAAGAAGACTTTTTCTTTGCCGTATTGTGACGGGCAGAGAAAAGTGGATCTACAGCGACAATCTCAAGCGCAAACAGTCATGGCTTAATCCAAGCCGCAAAGTTATGCTTTGCATGGTGGGCTCAGGAAGGCCTAGTGTATTACGAAAAAGTTGTAGAAAATGATTGAAAAATCGTGTGATTAGCATACATTGTGCCAAATCTGCATAAATGCCAAGACTCAATAATTGCTTTTTTCAACTACAAAGATTTTTAAAATACATACATGTTATACCTTTCAACAGCAAGACGCAGGAGATTCTTTTCACATAGTATGTATAGCAGAAAACCACAAATTTCAATTTATTTTCAATACAAATTATTTTATAAGGTAGATTTTTTTAAGAAAATTATTTGTGCATAATAGAATATGTCTTAGATCGCCATAGATTGATTTTTGTGGTACACAGCTTGCGAGAAGAGTGAGTCAGTTAAGCTGTTTAATTTGGTGGTTAACCAATTACTGATATAGTCACTTGATTATATAGAAAAATAACGAACTAAAACCCATCCAATATCAATCTACACAAAACATTTTGACAACTTTCATACATTTTAGAGAATAGTGTGTACCTACAAATTCGCTTTCATTCATCGAATCATTGAAAGAGTTTATCACCTAAGCATAACTTTTAAGCGTTTCCTTCTTCGAAGTTCATTTAAATATTATTTAAAGTAACTTGAATAAAGTGCTTTCTAAACGAATAGTACTTTTTCGGCACCCGTACGATCACTAATTCTTGTATGACAGAGTTGAAATCGAAAAATTCGTTTTTTTTTTTTTTCTCCTCTTTCCTTTTAGAAGCTTTTTTCAATAAATAGGTTAACATTTTACACTCTGTGACAAGTCGATTTCGAATTTATTACGTAGTTACTAGACAGAATGTGCCTCAAATGCCAGCAATATCACATGACAGGATACGAAGTTTTTGAACGATCTGATAATTCGACTTATGGGCTTTAATGCGTCTTAAAGCAATAATTTAAATTAATTATTTTTTGTTTTTGCTACTAAAAAAGGCTAAATAAACTTTATCTCTAATTTTGATCTACAGAACGAACAATATATTTGCCACATTTTCATATTTTTGTAATTTTTTTTTAATTCGAATTAAAGTTACGCGTCAGAAAAGAACAGATGTTGTTTAAAAATCCAAGACCGTTTATAGAACCTTTTCTGTTCATTTCCAGACGTTACAAAAGGAGTAACGTCGTTAGTACACCTTTCTTTAAGCGTTGATGGCACATATAAAAACTTTAATTTAAAAGCAACCGCTCTTACATACAAGGTCTTCTTGATAAACCTTTAATAGCACATAAAAACAATTTGCATTTTTTTACGTTTTCTACGCAGAGACGTGGCTATGTTATTAACATTGGAGGACAACAGGTATAAAAAATTTTGCCAAACTATTTCTATACCACTATATCTTCATAAATCTGTATATATAAAAACTTCACGTTAAGAACAGGTTTCTAAAACGGAATTTGTAGTTTTTTCAATACGAAAACAAAAAAAAAAAATTTCATGCATGAGCGAAATTTATAACAGTGACCAAGTCAGTGCAAACAATATAAAGTAACAAGCAAGCACAACCAATGGCAGTTATTTGAAAGGCTAAAAACATTTATATACATATAAATTTTAAAGCTTTTGTTTTGCTCTTTTTTTATTCAGCACTAATTGATACGCGGATATATAGAAAACCGATTGCTATTGTTTTCTCCAGTTCATCAGATTTTTCGATGACTGAAAAATTTGAAATTTTAACTGTCGCTCCTGTTGAGCGTCAATGCAACGATGGTCTACGTGATGCAGATCTGTACATAGATTTGCAAAAATTTGCAAAAAAAAACAAAAACACAAATTTTTGTACGTGCATGTAAAAAAGCAAAAATAAATTGAGTTAAATTGCTTGTTGATACATATACTAAGCTAAACAAGTAAGAATACTCAAATGTTTCATTGCCCATTAATAAATACCTTACACCGGCCTACAGGTATTCATATACCGACTTTTCGAAAAGTATTATATAAGGCAAGTGGTCGAAAAAGAGATCCGATCCGAACTGTTCGTCTTTAGGTCAAAACAAAACGAGTTACTAAATTTTATCAGAATACCTCAAAAATTGCGGTCTATAGATTGAAAATAGAAACAAGACCGATGGACCAGACGGAGGGACAAACTTACATGTGTATAATAAAAGGTGCGTCTATCTAAAAATTCTTCTAAGCGTTGCATACATCCGCATAAACTTCACATAGCCTTGTACCACAAATGGTGTGGAGTATAAAAAGTAGTTTATATATATATATATAACTGAAGATTATTGCAAAATAATTTACGGCAGGGAAGAATCGCACATTTATACTTAAGAATCCCGATTTTATTTATATTTTTTTAATATAAAAACTGACAAAAGTAGTCGTGATGTGACGGCGTCTTCTGAAATGCACAGGCTAACAGTAAAGATTATTTTGGCCTGAAAGCACATCTTTTGAACTACATCTTTATTTTTACCGTCGTTTTTATCCATCACAGCGCGTAATTTAAAATGAAGCAAACGTCTGTAAAACACAAAACTCTAGATCGAAATCTCCATAAATTATTCATGTTCTTAGTCACCACCAATAGCGGAATATGTGCTTGTGTACCGTCTATCTGCCGTTTAACCCTTTGCACTCGACTCATTTTTCAGTATGGGTATTCAGCTATCACACAGTACTTTTAATAAAAAATTGTAACACATCGAACATAAGAATTTTAAACAAAAGTAGTTTATTTACATACTACTTTTTTTTACATACTACTTTTACTTACATACTGCAAACATAATATTTTAATATTAAATCTTATAATTTTCCTTAGTGTGATATTTGACGAAGCACTCTCCCAGGTGTACCTTTGGGTTTTCAGGATATGGGTCACAGTAATGCACCGTTTCACGTCTTCCGCTTTTC
This sequence comes from Glossina fuscipes, assembly GCF_014805625.2. Taxonomy (NCBI): domain Eukaryota; kingdom Metazoa; phylum Arthropoda; class Insecta; order Diptera; family Glossinidae; genus Glossina; species Glossina fuscipes. The sequence goes on from NW_023998516.1 coordinate 245,849, forward strand.
TTTTTCGTTCGGTCAGAGCACACTCTACAATCTTTTATTTTTCCTTTTTTCATCAAATGTAGCTTACCATATAACCGGACATTGTTATCGGTAATTGTAGATGCAGAACCACGACCAGCTCCACGGTCTTGTCGATAATCTCCTTTTAGCTGATTCACTAATAATTTTAATTACCAATGCTTTCGCTTAACAAATAATCAAAAACCGTTTGTTTCGATTTCGCTTATCGGTGTTTTTACTTAACAGAGCATCAAAAATTTTGCTACGATTTTGCCAGAAACGCTATAGTGTTCACACTGAATGATCTAAGTGTCAATCATCTGATATATACCGGACTAACCTCACACCAAGTGAAAAAATTTACAACGCGTGCACAATCTGACGTTCAATATTATCAAAAATAGTAATGGCGCGCCTATCGGGCGCCGTTCGAGTTGCAGTAATGAATAGGATAGCGCCTCACGGGCGCTGTTCGGGTGTAAAACAACGATTGCGATATGCAAGTTTTATGGAAAAGCCATCCTTTGCGCCAAGTTTTTGCTTGTAACTCATTTTAACCGAAGGTCCGGATATAACAAAATCTATCCAAATTATGGTCTGTTACTAGAAGAACTTGTAAAGGGCATCTCCGCTTTTCCTGTAATGCAATCTAATTACCATATCCGAAAATCTGTTAAATCGAATTAAATTTTTTTACACAATTATCATAAAATTATACATTATACAAACAAAATGAGTTTTAACTTACGTGGCTACCTACGAAATACTAGCGAAATTGTACAGATGTACGATTTGAAATGAAGTGAATTCGTTCCAAGACGGATATTATATCTTTCTTGTTGTCTATTGCCCGGAAAGTCATTCCGTTTTTTTTCAACAGCGCATTTATTGCATTTTTTCACAGCCAAGTTCACATTTAAGACGCAATATCTTTATAGATTTGATGGCTAATATCGTAATGCTTGTACTGGATGGTTTGATTCTGCGCAAAAGTTTTCCTTTTACTTCTCTTACTAACGAAAGGATGAAATTAATTTTCAAGCAAGGAAAACGTTATTGAATGAGGGGATGAATGCGTGTGATCGTCAGTGGCAAAACAGGTTTGCAATATTTCGTTTCGGCACTTTTGGATCACGTTCTGGAAAGCCAGTAGGAGCTGATAAAGGCAAAATAAAAGCATTAATTGAAGAAAACCACCGAATAACAACTTGTGAGATTACCGCGAACTTTAGATTATTGAATTTCACTGTTCTTGATGAAATATTTATACCCTATAAAGCAATCAACTTTGGTTTTAGGCAAAAAAATTAAATTTCAGTCCGAATCACTTAATAGTAATGCCACACAGAAAAAATTCACCTTGCGATCGGGGTAATCATGGCTATTGGGTTGATCCTCCCAAAGTTACAAGATAATTTTTGAAATCTTGAAACTTGGTGCGAATGGTGTGAGTAGCAAAAAAAAAAAAAAACTTCGGTACATTGAAATAAGTTGAAAATGGTGTTTATATTGCATTCTCATATATATGAATATTTTTAACAGAAATTAAATGACAATGACAAAAAGTGGAAAAAAGATAAAAATAAAGGCTACTGCGATTTCGTTTAAATAATGATAATTAAATTGAATGTTTTTTAGATGATGGAATCGTGGTTTTTTATATATGTTTTGAACTGCAATCTCGGAAATAATCGAAATCACCGAAATTATTCTCGATATAAATGAAGTATAAGTAAAAGGTTTTGATGGCAAAAACAACGACAAAAATATTGTGTAAGCATATTACACAAACTGCGGCATTTTCGACAGTGATTTGAACATAACGTCACGAAATGAGATTAATTTTAAAATTTTTGTATATATGCACGAAAAGGAATATATATGATGTAGCACTATCCGCGAATTTATTTTTGGATGTTGGGAAGAAATTGACAAAAAAAATTTGCAAATTTTTTCATTATAAGTTTAAGGAAATTCTTCGCTCTTTTCGTATTAAAAAGAAAATGCATTTGGAAGCCCTTTTAAAAATATTTCCGGCACTTAAAACACAAACACCAGCATGGTAAAATGATATAATAAATAGGAAACAATTCACTTACAAGTTTCTACAATCATATCCCAGAAAACACACGCCGCAACAACAACATATCATATTACTTAAGATATTTGTTTTTCGTATGAATAGAAGATATACAGCGAATTTCGGACTTCCGTCAAGATAAGTACAGAAATTCACGATTTTGCCTTACAGACGTTTCATAAATAATTTATTTCTGAAAACTCCTTAGCAGAAAGGAAAAATGGGTAACAACAAACAAGCAACATTTTTGCAAATAATTTTGTATTTATTTTTAGGTCCCGGTAAAAATTTCATTATCAAATCATCTTATGTGCTTACATCTTATGTGCTTGACATCATATCTTCGAAAAAAAAGAAATATTTTCTTAACATCTGTCGTACCATTAAATGAAAATTACTTTAATTTTTATTAACTTTCTAAAGTAAAAGACAGATGTTCCAACACAAAACATAAACAAAACACCTTTCTTTTTGCAGCAAGCAAGTGTGTTGCATCATCATCGTACAGTTTCATATGCCGAACCATCAAAATGCGTGTGTATATTATTTCTTCTAATTCATTAGAGAATTTTCTGCAGCACCAACCAACGTAACAATGAATGAAGGAACATTTCATACTTTAGTGTCTTTCCCTTTTTGGAAAGAAAGAACAAAACGTAAACAATAAAGAAAAAGAAGCACACCCCATTAATTTATTCAAACAGCCGTCAACAGCTGCTTATAACATTTGCTCGTCAGACCATCTTTCAACATTATCGTAGCGAAATCTCGATTTTTCTCCTATCTATCACCATCGAAGTTATGTATCGTTTATTCCATATACTCGTTGCTTTGTGCTCTTAATTTAGTCCTTCTTCATAAAACTATGGATAAGTATATGAAACAGATGCCCCCTTAATTTAATTGTTTCGCGTAAATTTTATTTACATTTTTTGCTTTATAGATGAAAATTTTAAAATTCGAACAATTATGTTTTGTCTTGTCTCGCAATAGCTCTTAAAAATTTAAAATGAAAACTTTAAACTTACTGTGTGTGTACCGAAATTAATATTTGTCTGGGAGGGAATGAAAGACGCAAAGTATTTTCTCGATGATAATCCTATTATTCGTCAACTGAGAGTACTGTTAGAAAAAGTGCTTTTGTATCATCCATAGAAATACTTATATTATTCTACGAATTAAATTATTCTATAGTTAAACAGTCTAAAGTTATAACCATTAAGACCTTTTGACTATTTTTTAACTTGCTTTTATGCAAGGAATGGCCTAGATTGATAAACTGATCCTCCACTCCAGCCTCCAACCCACTACCAAAAAAAGAAAATTGTTGGGTTGTGCTTACGTGCTGGTACATCCAAGCTAAGTGTTCTGCAGAGACAAAAGATCCGTGCCGTCTTCAACAAGACGGCACGGATTTCCCAGCGTTTGCAACCACTCGTCGTGGGGTTATCTGCAATAGAGAACAACACTCGTTATTTTTTAAGCGTACTACTTGCCTTCGCAACAGCCTACCAGTAGTCGTCTTTCTCAACGTACCTGGTGTCTCCATTCTCAAGTCGAATGTTCACAAACATTACTGCCTCTCTCCACCCTTCAATTCCTATAACCCTTCCCAATCGTCACCGCGCCCGCATGGATAGAGAACATCCCCTGAATGGTGGAAGAAAAACAAAACTGTGTTTTTATACCCCAGAACACTTCTTGTGGTACAAGGCTACATTAAGTTTGTACAAATATGCAACACCCTGAAAGGCTTGACATAGACCCACCTTTTATTAAACCAATCGATTCAGAAACATTTTTTGCATTGATCTAAGCTTGCCTGTCCGTCTTGTTTTTTGCGTTCAACCCGACGCGTTTTGACCACTCCCTAGATGAGGCCTCATTTTAGAAAGTCATTGTATGGATAACTGTATTCAATCAAGTGGTGCAGTGTATTCAGTGGTAGGCAGTGTACCACTACAGTGTTTTTACACTAACAACATCTATCAATACGCCTTTTTCTTAATGATTTGGCCACAATTGAATTTTGGAAATGCAACATCCATTCCATAATCTTCATGATTTTCTTTTTTCTTCCACTTCCTCTGATTTTATATGGTTTTGGTTATTGTCTTAATATATATCAAATTTTTATAACTTAAATTTTGTTGGCATTTTTGCTCATCTTCTATATAGCATATTACTGTGGTACTTACTTAGTAGGTAATCCCCTTTCTCTTCACATGTTATTTATAACTACCGCAATTGACTCTTTTACATGTTTATCCCTTTGAGTCATTTAATAAACGTAGCCAAACCTCAACATATAAACTGCTTCAGCAATTAATGTGTACTTGAAGTGAATTTGTGGATTGCAACGAAGTGAAATTTCAAAACTAAAAATTTTCGAAGTAAATTAAAAAGGAAGAAGAAGAAAGAAACTAAAACGATTATTAGATATTCTCTCACTTCAAGCAAATATATAGAAATTTAGGGGTGTCCTTAGGCCGATCGAAATCATTTTAATTTCAATCTTTCAGATTATCCGAAAAAACGTTGTCCCGAAATTTTAGATGAATATCTGTGATGGTAGTATAGGTTGATTCTATCACGATCATTTTCGGAAAAAAAAGCAGAAAAGAAGAAGAGCTGGAGCGTGAGAATAGAACTGATATCACAGTCAATCGGTAATTGTCATGTCTTCGCCAACTCAGCATTCATTATAGCTACTTGCTAGTCGAGGCTGTTATCTACTAGGCTACGCGGCAGCTTCATGTGATATCGGCATATAATCTAAAGCACAATACATAATATATTAGTCACACACATATGGCATTACTATTCACGAACTCAACTGGATAGTACCAATCTTCAAACAATAAACGTCAACCTTTTATAACATTATGACAACTGGTTTGCAAGTTACAGTTATTTTAGTGAGGCTACTAATGTAATTTTTAAAACAATGCAGTTCGACTTTTGTGCGTTGATTAAACATTGCTTTTTAATTAGAAAAAGGCTTGAAAGATGTTATTGTGACTCTTGACCATCGAAAAAATACATTTCTAGGTAGTTTGCTAATTTTAAACAAACTCGTATGGGCTTCGATTGTGCTGAACGGTGCGATCGTTCAAATTCGGCAGATGTAACATTGTAAAACATAGGAAAAAGCCAAAGTGAATTTGCTTGAGATAGCTGACACCGTACTGATATCAGAAGGCAATGTATTCCCTATTTCGTAAGAGCAGTTGGCCGTGAGAAAGCTATGTTCGAAGTTAGTGCTGCCTGTTTAATCGGAATAAATAGGATTTTTCACGCGATATGTAATAGGCAGCCGCGTGGACAGTAACCGCCGAAAGCCGTTCAAAGCGACCAAAAAAATAGTGCCACTAAAACAAATGTAACTTTTAACTTTTTAACTAGTGGTCGAAATGTCATGAAATTGTCAAACGTATCATATAGAGGTCGGTACAATGAGGCAACCATATGATTATGTTAACAGTGGCACCATATTTGTATTAGAAAGACTTATTGAGTAGTGTAGTACATCTTCTGATCTTAGCTAAGGTATAATCCTAAAGTTTACTAACACACCGTACTTATGACCTCTTATATATATGTATAAAGTTTTCCGGATATTGCCGGTGAAACTCCTTCATTCAATTCAACTAATATTTACATCTCGTAAAAATTAAAAGAAATGGCCTAAGGTAGGCATAATTAAAGAAACTAAAAAAAGCTTCACATATTTCCTAACTGAGTCGTTGAACGTGTGAACTGATTTAGCTGTTTTTTGCAACTGGAGCAAGCTCGTTCGTCTGAACATAGTTTTGGTGGTATTAGCGCGACTTGATTTTTCGACGCACCTATAAATATCAACTCCGCCAACAGGCATATATAGATTTCAAATGGCCTATGTGATATACTTCGAAATACGTTACAAAACAAGTCTTCCATGTGTATTCGGCAGAATGGCCAGCTTTAGGGAGTAAGTGGGTGCAGTAACAAATAGGAAAGCTATATCGTACTGGAGAAGATCTTCAAATAGGTCTTAAGTGCAAATTTACTAGCGTATGGGCAATATCGTTTTATATTTAAGCTGATGAATATTTTTCTTAATTCTTCTATTAAAAGAAATGAAAGAGGTTAGTATACCTTAGCTCTTCGATAATATGCATAAAAATTCAAGCAGCTGTTCAAAATTAAAAATACCAAACACATTCATGAACTCAGTTCGTCTTTGAAAAGTCATAGCAGCAGTAACGTAAACTTATAAAACGTTGTTGGAGTTACTCTCAAAAATTTTGAATTATTTTTTTTTCTTCTGATTTATTTTTAAGAACTAACAACATTTGAACATCTCACTGGCGTGCGTGCATGCATGCTACATGTATATACATAAATGTATCAATGTTTATGTGTATATATATATACATGTACGTCTAAGCGCCTGTGTATGTACATTTACGCAGTAAATGTATACATGTCCTGCTCTAAAAACTGTGGAAGCAGTTGTCACAACAGATATAAATTGTGTCTGAGAGCAATTTCGAATAAAGAAAAAATTCTTCTCACAGGTTATTGTTGATGTTATTGCGTATCACATAACTTTACCTACCCCAAAATTATAGAGTTTTTTATATATGCATATGGATATATGCATATCTGTGTATATTTATATATTCATACATATATATATATATATATACATATATAAGTGAAGTTTAAGTGTGTGTTTGTTTGTATAAATAAAAACTTCAAATTTAGGTTTACTCACACTTCGATAAAAATTTAAACATATGCTTCTGTGCGTCCACATTTTATCTAAATTCATATTCCGACTCAGATGTATTTACCGCTGAGTATTTTTTTCGCTTTTTTCTCTACCACTAACTCCACTTCACTGCGCTCACTCTTCTTGCTTTTATATAAATTTCTACCCTTAATGAGTTCTGTCTTGTTTTGAAATTAATGAAATAAAAAAAAAACAAGGAAGAGTAAAAGATCTGTTCAGTAACGTGTCAGTTCGGCCATAAATGTCTTATAGTAAAGAGCTTGCTCTCTTGATAAGCGGTCGTAATCTTTACGAACAATTTTTAAGTGAAATTTTACAATAAATGCGAGTTTAGAACATATTTGAAAGCTACGATCACAAAAATATTTACACATTTCTGATATATTTTTTTTTTTATTGTACGTAACTTTATGCGTTGTGTATATATGTGTGTGGAAAAATATATTTTCTAAATTGTAAACATATTTTCAATTATAATTAGTATGGTTACCTATCGGGAAAATATTGTTTTACGGCAATTTCGTATAAAACGTTTATGCGCATGTAGTAGTCCGACAAAAATAACAACAATAGCAACAAAACCCGCACCACCAACAACGAGTCATAAAATAGCACTGAAATCCAATTTGAACAATAAAATTTTAAATAGCGAAACAACTGCTTACACATTATCAACAATAACAACGACGACTGCTGAAAATAATTGCAAAAAGTTGAAGTCTCACACAAAATACTGTATAATGTTAACACATAAAGGTTCATATATGATTGCAAATCCAGTAAAAATACCATCATCAGCATCAGTTGTTGGTGCTGCTTTTGTTGCACCAAGAATAACAAGTAAAACAGCAGTGAGAACAGCTTCAACCATCCCCCCTAGTTATAAAACAGTCTTACGGTCACTGAGGATTGCAAAGTCACCATCTGCTATAACGTCGTTACAGTGTCGGTGAGTTTGTAATTCGTAACGCGTATGCACATGCTCACACATCTACCGTAATGCAACATATCACGGTGTTATCATACATACGATATATGCCTGTATGCATGTACGTACCTATAAGCATGGGAACAAGATGTATTTTATAGGGTTCCTCAAAATTTACGCAAGGTGTGAATTAAATAGAAAACAGTTTTTGTTTTTTAATTGTAAATTCTTTTCTGTATCGGGCAAATGGCCTTCACGGCTTTACTGAATCTTTTATCGAATACTGCCTCATGAAGTAATTGAATTGTTTCACGGGATGTGTGGCATGAGTCATCGTCTTGTTGAAACAACGTGTTCTGTACACCAATATCATCCAATTTAGTCAGAAAGAAATAGATTATCACAATGCGATATCGACCGTCCGTAACTGCCATTGCTTGATCAGCCTCGTTTTTGAATAAGTATGAAAAAACTTGCGATATTTTTGAAGTATTGTTGGACAATAAAATAGCCCTGCTAGCTCGTGTAATGCTTCCGTCTTACTAACCCTAAACTGTTAACATTTTGCAGTAGAAATGGCAGCAAATTCAAATTTTGTCTAAATTTTGGAACACCCTATATATACGTACATTAGGTTGCAGGGAAGGTTCTGTCGTATTGCAAATAGGCAGGTAATTTTTCTTGTAAATAAAAAAAGCATCTGGCTACTGAGTCATTCAAATTTTTTTCAACTTTTTTTAGCTGCTGTATAATATAAAAGGAGTCTTTTTTTACCGTTCATCATTTACTTGTGATAGTTAAAGCGAAAAACATGTCAGTAGATAAACTGCATTTATGACACTGCCTTTTGTATGAATTCCAAAAAGGAAGCATAGCATCGGTTGCATGTATAAATTTATGTGCGGTATTTAGAAAAGATATTGTAAATGTCCGTACTTGTCAAATAAGCAAATTTCGTTCCGGGGATCTGAGCTTCCAAGAAAGTGAACGATAATGATGTTTTGCGATCCATGTTGGAATATAATCCACATTTAACAAGTCGAGAAATTGCAGAAGAGTTAGGCATTCGTCATGCAACTGTTGGAGATCACATTAAATGTCTTGGGTTTGTGTTAAAGCAAAGTACATGAATAAAATACGACAGTACTTCCCCTCCAACCTATTTTATATATATCAATATATGTGTATAAATGTATACATATATAAAGATATATATTGTGGGATAGCTCAGCGACTTCAGGTTTTCACAGTTTAATAAAAAATAAAATTAAAGTATTCTTTTGGATTTCCTTTATCCCTTATAATTCATTTCTCACAATGAGTTTCCTTTTTTCTTGTTCAAATATAAATGCATTTTCCTTACTTTACGACCTAGTACTACCATCATTTTAACCGCACCAACCGAAACGAGACGTCCTCTCGTTAACGCACCCCGCGACCAACTCCTTCTCCTAAACCTCGCCTTAAAACTAATTCTTCGTAGCTAACGATTCTTTCTCTTTCCTCTAACTTCTCTTCGATTAACCCTAACCTACTCTAGCACCACCCCTTCACAGACGGCGAACTTGTGAGGCCGAAAAAAGGGACGAATTTGGTTCCTCAGAATATGTCTGTGATTTTATAAACGTGTGAAATACTGACCAAGTAAACTTAAAACTCACAACAAATGACTAGACAATTAATAACATTTGATTAAATGCAAAATATTTAGTCGCTCGCTGCTCAATCGTCCGAAAAAAAACTCTGCTCATCCTGCAGTAACATTTGCAACTAGTCGTTAATAATTTTGGTAGCGAACTTATATATAGAATTAAATCCTTTAAGGAATTCATTCTGACCGAATTCATATACTTTTTTAACAATGAGTACTAAAGCGACGAAAAGCCCACTAATATATTCTAGACACTATTAATTATCGAAAAATGACTTTAAACAAGACCGATTGATTTCAATCGATACCGAAACAAACTACAAACCTATATTAGCTTTAGCGTAGTATCTGAAAGAAAATAATAATAACTTAAAAGAAAACATTAAAATATATATATATATAATAATAATATAAAATAGATATATATATATATAATAATAAAAAAAGAAAACATTAAAAAATATATTTATATATATATATATATATATATATATAAATGGAAACATTAAAAAAAAATATGTAAGTTACGCGTACGCACGGCTCATCACCTACCGATCATAGCCAACGAATAGACCATGCGACATCCTTTGGTGTGCCGCATTCGAAAACCAATTATCGCCATAGTAATACAAACTCAATCAAATTATTGATGATTTCATGAAACTAGTGGTAAGATCATGAAATGTCATCAAATTTTCGTATATTCCGCCTAGGCAGCCAATTGAAACTTATTAAAGGAGTTAAAAGTTAACCATCGCTGACATAAAGCGTGGCATTTATGCATATATTCTTAGCGAAGATCGAGTAAAATGCATAGGCACAATGTTTCGAAAGCTTGGTTAATCAGTGTTGAATTTATGTTCAACTACTCTAGCAATAAAAATAAAAATCCAAATCAATCTAATTAGAACGTTGACTCTTTTAAATACTAATTGGGATTGAATTAAAGGCGACAGCATCTTGAAAACATAGTTCGCTTTCTAATTTCCCAAATAATGATCATGACGTAACGGAAAGGGAACATGAAAGTGTTCCACATGCACGAAATACGGAGTTAAAAAAAGTGGCGGTGGCTGGCGGTTAGCTTAGACTATCTAATCAGTATTAATGTCTATGAAAGCAAGGCTTTAGTCAATGCTAACCGGTATTTAGCAAATGTTAAGGTAAACATATTAAGCTGATATTCGAACTCGAACTTTGTTAAATATTAGTTTTACTATAAGACAGAAAGGGAGAGAAAGAAAGAGAGAGAAAATCAAATAAATTTCAAATGACTCGAAATACTTCACTGATCAATGTTGAAGTTGTACTCAATTTCTAAATTTATTCTTCGCTAAATATACGTTTTCTTTGCACTACAGTAAAAAGTAAAGAGGTTGGAAATCTTGTACAGTTGTCTTCGCAGAGGCTTATCTTACTTCCCCAAGTACCTCTATCACAATTCCCCTAAAGGTCGTGATTGCCAGCGTATTCCTGCATTTGCCGTGGGCTTCGGGCCGCGTGCGACCACATGTTGTAAATTCTTGGCGTATTGAGGCATTGTAACGTCCGAACAACTTCAAAAAGTATAGTTTGAACGAGTAACAATATTCAGATATCTTTCACTGTTGTCTTTTTCCCTCTTCCTCTCTTAGTTTGCTTAGAATTTATTCATCACAGTCACACGCTTTTGCTTCTTCAGTACGTGTACATGTATTTATACACATATATACCGTATTTATTTCAATAAATCAATTATTCGATAATGTGTGTTTAAAAAGCAACCTTACTAACATGTAGGTCGTCCTTTTTATTTCATTATCGTCATTACCTGGGTCTTCATTATTCTGAATTAAGCGCCCGAAAAGGTGAAGAAAACAAATTCTCTTCGTTCTTAGAAGTAAATAACGCGTACATTTTCCTATACAGCCAGAACTTGTCACGGCCGTTTGTTTTTCAAAGAATGATTTTCTATTGTTTTATGATGAGATTGATTGCTTGAAAAATCATTGTTAATAAATTTTAAAGTGCTTAGGGTAACTCCTATAATATATTAAATCGTAGACCGGAAATTTCTTAGAAGAAAAAACAAAAATTGAAAATACTGCCGTGATGTACTTTTCAAGTTTATGTATAAAGCAAGAGGAACTAATATTGTTTCCTTAATACTTTCCGAAATGATATTTGAAATGCAGCTTCACTTACTTGATATCTCGTAAGATAATTTTTAAGATTTTTATATATTTCAATGAATTTAATTATTTTATAGTATAATACACGTAGAGTATATATGGAGCAAATGGCCTTTTCATTTCTTTTCTCCATGAAATGAAAAATCTGTTTAAAGAAGAAACAATAATTAAGAATTTCTCTCTTTGTCTTTTCATCTTTGAGTACATATTTCCTTATATAATTTTCTAATTAAAAAGTGAATATTTATTTTTTCTTTAACAACATTTTCTTACAGAAATTCACGTACAGTGAACACAACGGCAACCACCAATGGCGGCGTTTGCATCGTTGGTATACGAAATAATTTTACTTCAAATATGGTAAGTTTTGCAAATTATTACACTTCTAACACTTCTTCGTGGTCCTTGCCTTTGTTTCTGCTCTCTCGCTGTTTCGCTTTATCTTTCTTTCTTTAAAGCAAGTAAAACTTCATATACGCCTTAAGGCGGATGGTGTTCACCCATCACCTTGAACCGTAGCGTAAGATTGCAATATGGTTTGTTAATGGTTCGCTGATTTTTCTCTACACTGATCGAAAATAATTGTGCTTTAGATTGCTAGAAAGCTCCGGCAATTATTATTTATACCACATTGTAAATCTACATTAGTAAAACACTTTTTAAAAATTTGGTTTTTGTCTTATATATAACCATTCACGCATCAAAAAATAAGGTCGTAGACGTCATCACTATTTACATATCCATATGATTTATTTATAGTATCACCCTTCAAACGAACTGCATAAGCACTTCAAGGGAATTCCGACCGTTAGGTTAAAACTTAGCTGTTTTAGAACTACATTACTACATAAAACAATGGAAACATCTGGTTTCCATGTACTGTGTCGCTGAAATACTTGTAATTTGTAATCCAATGTTAGAAATATCATGAAATTTTCATACAATCATATGCAGATTTGTACTATCTTAACATCGGTATAGAATCGTCAATAGTGATCCTACATCTGTATATCATTCTACAAATTTATTGAGGAATGTATTATAAGGACGATAATAGCCGCGGAATGGCATATGTGCAACAAAGGGAAAAGGTGGTATATTATAATCGACTTGAAATTGGAAGCATTTGGAGCAGCGGGAGACAACATTGCACAAGTAGATTATACTGAGAGTGGATAATTGAACACAGTTGAATATATGTCGTATTTGTTTACTTAAAGTTATATAAATAATTCCGACTTTGAGAAGTAAAACAACAGAGGGACAGGCGGACATCGACTCTGCAATTTGCGCTCATCAAGAATGCGTAAATTTTGGTGCGTACAGATCGACGAACTTATTATCTGCCTATCCTATAGTGGCGTGTATAAAGCATTAAAATAACAAGTGCTTAGTTGAAAAAAGCTTCACTTAAAACCATTTCGGTTGTCTGTTACACTTTACATATATATATATATATATATATATATATGTATGTATATATATGTATTTATATGTATAGACATATATGTACATATGCTGATGTGTAAAAGCAATTAAATTATGTGGTCATGCGCAAACTTAATTCTTTCATTACAATTTTTTTTTTTTTTTTTTTTTTTTTTTTTTTGTTATTACTATAATTACTCCGGTCGCCAACGGATAATGCAAGTAAAACAGCTTTAGTATTTCACTTGTAATGCGAGGAGAACCGACAGACATTAAGGAAATCATTCTTAAATAGTGTGGAAATTTCAAACCATTATTATGTCTACGCCTAATTCCGCAGTGAAAATGCATACAATCGTATCGTAAATCAAGTTCTTTTCAACTTCTGTATAAGTCTCCAAAGGATTAATCGATCGTTTTTGAACCAACGTTCGATCTCTACGGCTGTCACATTCACAAATATATGCAATAATATGGCACTCGTAGCCAACCCAAATTTCGATTTAAGCGACCTCTGAGGTTGAAATCAAAAACCACCTATTGCATACACGCTTCGGCACACCTCCGATTTCCTCGTCTTGCACAATTTCGCCTTTTTGAAGCGTAATACGCTTTTTCATTCAAAAACGTGCTCTGCAGAGTAAATATGCCATGTTTGCCATGAAAACTTCAATAAATGTAAGCTTTCAAATATTCGAAAAAGATGTAACTTATTAAGCCTCGATATACCATCAGCCTTGGGATTTTAAAAAAGTGGGTCGACAAAACAAATTTCTTCTCTAATGTATTCGAAAAGTTCCCAGCAACTTAATAAAGTTGATAAAAATAATTTTTCCATAGAATTTTTTATTTTAGAGAAAGTGTAGTTTCACGTAATTATAGAAAATTTTCGTGGAAAAGAAACACTATTTATTTTTCCTGGTTTGTTTTAACAGAGATCTTTTTTTTTTTTTTTTGATTTTTTTCTTCTTTTTTGTTCAAATTATCTACTATTAGTAGTTGGGTATGTGAATGGAATGCAAAAAACTCCAACAAGTAAATATTCTGTGAAATTTTTATATCCGATAATCGGATTATATAGAACTTTTAAATAATTTTCCTTTTTTCTGTTACTACAATATATTTCCTAGTTTAATGTGAACTGACTTCATTAACTTATTTTTCCATTAAATTTGAACGAAAAATTACGGGCGGAAAAAACGTATTTTTTTATTTTGTGATTTCAAGTTTGGCACGCAAGCTGACATGCAAAAAGGGCAAATTCGTTCGAAGAACGCGGCTGAACTGAAACCGCTTATGATTTCTGATTTTTTTTTCTTATTTCTTATAAGCAACAAGAGATGCACAATAAAACTTTCCATGTGCATCCAACAAAACGGGAAAAAATTAACCCCACTCGCTTAACTCCTCCTCTCTTTCCACACTTCTTTCCGGCGGCGGAAAGATCGTCTTGAAAGATCGTATAGAGGTCTTAAAATAATAAATATAGATCGACTTTGTAAAATAAATTGAAATGTTTGGGTATAGAAGATTCGATTACAGCCGAATACAATTTTGTCTTAATTGTTTATCTTGTAAATGCAAAGAAATGGAGCGTAAATTTTCGATGTAATTTCATATCCAAAAGATACATAAGCATGATGAACTCACAAGGCGATTCATCCATCAAATATAAGAGAATACTGTAAATAAGGCAATTGGTATAATTTGGTTACGATTATTTGTATTTTCAAGAGACTTCTCGCTCGACTAAATTAGAGGTGTATTGAATCAGATTAGACCGTTAATGCACTCTAACAGGCATTTGACATCTACAGAGATCAGGTACCAATTCAACGTTAACTAATCAACTGTTTTGACTCTTTAAAATTTCCTTGAATTTTATAAAAAAAAAATAAATATTCAACGGGAATCTACGGATAATAATCGAAAAAAGATCATCAAGAGAGAACTTACACTACACTAACTAAAATAGTACTAACGAGATATTCATTTCGCGAGAACTGTATGCGTATGTTTCAACACCATTTTCATTAAGGGCCGAAATTTAAAATTTTCATGAAAAAACATTTTTCTTAGTTACGGTATAGGTTTTGAAGGTCTTTTCGTTCGCTTTACTTTAAAAATGAAAGACAAAAAGTATTAAGTCAAAAACCCGGACCTGATCATCTCATCTATAACACATGCAATTAAAAGGCATACAATCTACGAATGCCTCAGAACTATTTAAAAATTTGTACCTTAATTCACTTAAAAGCCATCTTGTGAAACGACGACGACCATTGCTTTCAAACAAGAACAGAAAAAAAAAACGTGCATTATATCCTTCGTAGTATATAAAATTTTTGAGGCAACCAATTGACTTGGTTTCATTTACTAACACTTTTACAGCTTTTTATATAATTGCAGCCACAATATAGAATATTTGTTACACAATGTAACTAAACGACATAAAGAAACAATGTTAAGAGTTCTAAATTTAAAACACTTACACGTTATCTACTGTAAAGCAATGTTTATACGGATGAGTAAATGTTTTATTATGTTACAGAAGTTTTAAAATTTCTCTCTACTTTTCTTACACTCTTACTGTCATCAGAAAAGAAACCAAATCCTTTTTTTTTTTTTAAATCCGACATATGTGTAAATTGTGAAAGAAAAATGAGCTAAACATGTACGAATATGTTTGCGTATGTGTTTGTGCTCTCTATGTATAGAAGAGAAGCCATACACTTACTTAATGTATCCATCATTATGCTGCATACGGTTTTTATCACTCAACAATTATCCCATTTAACATCATATATATTAGTTGTTTATTGTAATTAATTGTTCTTGCTTGCTCCAAATGTAACACAAGTCTAGGGTCGAAAATGTGGAAAGTTGATATGAATGCAGTTTTACTGAATTTATTTTTTCTTGATAATTATTGTTCTGTCAAATATGTTAGTATTATTCATCATAAAAATGCAAGCACTAATCTTAGAGTAAAAGCTTATAGAAAATTATATAAAATATGTAAGTGACATACACAGGAAACTGAACTCCCTACGCAGAACTGACGAAAATATATTTTCCTTGTTCTCGCTCAGAGAGAATTCTATTTCTTTCAATAGCCTCTTGTGAATTATATGAGGTTATCGTTTTTGGTTGATTAAAATTATTTTATTTTTTTTTTTAATTAAAAGGCAGTTAAACCTCATTATCTTGGTTACTTACGATTATGAAAGCTATTTCTTCGTTTTGCTATGATTACACCGTACATCATTTGTGGGATAGAGTGCATTAAGTTGCGCTCATACAGACCCACCCTTCATCATATCGATCAATTTAGAATCATTTTCTGAATTGATTTAAGCTTGTCTGCCCGTCTGTCTATGTCACAATTTTCGAGATATCTTTTAATGAAATTTAGCATACTGATGTGTTTTGACCCAACGACGAACGCTATTGAAAGTGGTTCGGATCGGTCGATTTTTTCAATCACTTATTACATAAAGCCGTTTGTTTCAAGGTCATTATATGAAAAAAAAAAAAAAAATGCAATTTCCAAAATTATATTTTACGATGAAAATTGGTTCGTGGTAGCAATTTATGAAAAATATTAACGCTAAGGAATTTGGATCAGATGGTTCTCTTTTTTAGACCCTAACTTAAAAGGGGGCTATCTTTCCTCCTCATATGAAATAAAATTCTAATTTCTAGTTTTTTATGGCGAATACTGGAAAGTCACAAAATCTTTAGGAAATAAATTAAGTTTGCAAAATTTGGATCGCGTGATGTAATGTTTCGGGCACCCTCCAATATGCGGACTACCAAAACGAGTGGATAATTGTACTAAGCTTTACGTCTGAAACTTTTAAACCACTTCAGTTATTTCCTTTATTTCTTAAATCAGAAAGTATAAAATATGTAGATTTTTCGAATTTATTGCCCTGAGAAGGAGTTTATCTTACATATCCGCTAAAGCTTTCATACAGAGACAAGAGAAGGTCTATATTAATATCTAAATTATATACCGGAAGTGGGTTTAAAACTACTAATTTTACTCGAAAAGTAGTAATATTCTAGAAGCTGTAGATGACTAGAACGAGACTGAAGGCGTGGCAATTTTCGAAAAACAATATTTTTTGTCTCTTGATATACTTTGCTGTATCGCTGCAAACATTTAATTTTGTACTTAGGACAAAGGATGTAATTCTGATGAGCATCGTGAGATTTTTGCAAAGACTGGATTTTAAAAAAAAGGGGTGATCTCTGAATCGCTTTTTTTTCTTTTTAAATGAGCCACAGAATCGGAAAATTTTAATATGTCGAAAAAATGACAAGGTGCTCATTACAGAATTGAAAGAACACCCAAAATTTCAAGGCAAGCTTAAGAAATTTCGTTTGAAAAAGATGTTTTTAAGATCAAAATACAATTTTTTCAAAAGTTACCTTTTATGTCTGCACCGCGTCAGTTAAGTTAATTGATTTAACCGCTATGAGAAAAACTTCTGTGGGCGTAGCTGAATGGTTGTAAACATTTTTTTAATCTCCAGTTATCCTTTATGCTTACGAATTACTCAATGCATTCAAATCGTAGAATTGATTTTCGGTATACAGTAAAAGCTCCTTATACGCGCTTCCTTTATTTGCGGTTTCACTATTCACGGATGAAAAGAATTCGACCCAATTCCCACATTCGCGGCTATAAATTTCTTTATTCGCGGATTTTTTATGACTGGTTCCGGCATTGTTTAGACTTTAGACTTTAAAGCACTTCTAGTTTTGGACAATGCTCCCAACACGACGGCTTTGCTTCAACCTATGGGCCAAGGAATAATCCAGGCCTTTAAGCTCTATTACATTAGACGAAACTTCAAAATCATATTGGTATGTAATTCTGATATGAATGTTATTGAATGCAGGAAGAAATTTGACATAGCAAAAGGCATCGTAAACATAAAAGAATCATTGAAAGAACTGCAGCCGCCCACATTGAAGTCAAGCTGGAAAAAACTGTAGCCTGCTCTGACTGCGGAGAATGACGAAGAATCTGTGCAAGTTCAAACTTTGACTGCAAATCATAGCCGAAATCGCCAATGGAATAAGACGAGATGGGTTCGAACAGATAGAATCAAATGACATTCACTAATTGCTTGAATCGCAGGACGAAGATTTAACTAAAACCGACTTGGAGGAAAGCACTGGAAACGTGACATTTAATTTGAAAAGTCTTAGTGAAGGTTTAAGAATGGCGAATGAGCTTGGCGATTTCTTTATGAACATTGGTCCGTCTATGGAACGAAGTCTTATTATTAAGCGGCAAGTTGCTAATGCGACGGCAAGTTGCTAATGCGACTACTGTTATATTTAAATATAACTTCACACGCTTTATTCCAAGGGCGATGCTGCCGTATATGTACAAAAATGTGAAAAAGTGAGCACACTATCCAATATTATAATAGTGTATCAAATGTTTATTTATTTATTTATTTTTTTTTTTTGAATTTTTTTACAACAAGCAGCCCTGGGCATGTCCATCTGTTCATCCATCCATCTGTCCACCCATGTAGTATCTACAGTAGATCCTGTTTGCAAAAATGAAGATATCGCCTGCGAACTTAGAAAGAAATTTGAAAATTACCTGGTCAAAGAATACGCCTGTAATGCTCGCACACCTATACAACAAAAACTGTGAATACCTTTGTCTTTCGTGTTTTTTTAACGTTACTCGTAAAGTACAACGCATGCACCATATAAATTTCAACTTTCAATCTGAAAACAGATAAGACTAGCCGCGTCCATTCAAATATTATAGAATATGAAAATTTCATTTTTCCTCTTTTTTAGTCAGTAATCGGAATACAAGATTCGGCCAGGACCGAACATGATTTTCTTAATTTTTACTATTATAAAAACCAGCTGACCATTTAAGCAAAAAATTATGTAAATGCCAAAGAGTTTTATTTTTTATATGTACATAAGAAAATAACTTTTGTTTTGCCATCCCTTCGCCCACGATATACTCATCTCATATTACACGTAACGTATATACATACAAACAGTATACAACGTATTTACAGCAAACTTAATTAAGTTTGTTTTTCAGGTAGTTTAACTTTGATTTACTTTTATCGCAATCAAAAGCTATTTTAGTTTTAATTAGAAATAACTAAATGCACCTGCAACCTGCAATCTAAGGGAAAGCCAAGCCTTTAAATGCCATTCAAATGAATTTCAAAAGCATCTGTCTGTTTACCTTAATAAAGAAAAGAAATTGTTAACGAAATGAATGTTCTTTGATTTGAAAATTAAATGGAAAAAACAATGGCAATTCTCTTCATTAACTGCTATGCCTTAGATAGCTAATTACATACTAATAGTTTCTTTTATTGACTTTACTTAATTATCATGGACAATTTTATATTTGAAATTTCTTTGTGAATGTAAACCCAGTTACAATACAAAAATATTTTGTTTGCTTCTAGTTTGCGGAACTTTTTTTCTTTTCATATCATTTATATATATTTCATGTTCGCATTAAGTATAAACAAACAATATGCAGCTTTCTCTTGCTCAATAAAAAATTTATTAAGTTCATCCCTTCAGCAAAATTTTGCAGAAGTAAAAAAGGGTACAATGTTACTGTTAGAGTAAAAGTTGACCATTAAATACTCTATACCCTTTTATTACAATTTAATGCAGTTCTTTTTAACTTTTTTTTTTGTTATCAAAGACCAAACACTATTTGTTGCTGTCATTTAAACACTTACTTTTCATGAGAACCGTTGCATACGATGTTAAACAACACTACCCATTCAAATGTGGTCCAAGTTTAGTGAAGCTCATCTTATCGCTGAAGAACTTATTCGGCTATTTTCACCTTAAACCAAAAAAACGAAATAAAAATTATCTAAAAGTTATATGTTGTTGTATTGTTCTGAAAAATCTTTAATTGGTTCAGAATTTGAAAAACAGACTATGCTATTCAAACTTGACGTATCATATATCATTTTTATATTAAATCACTATTTTTTCCCAATCTTCATCATAAAATGTCAAAAAAATAAATCTTGTTGTTGTAGAAAGATTTTTATTTCTCCTGGCAACTTTCATACAGAAAGCTTTAAAAAAATCGTTCCATTACATTTATTTAGGATGCCAAAATACTATGTTTCACTTTATCAAGATATATATAATTTTTTTGTCGATATCCGTGACTTTTTCAAAATAGATGTGCGGAGTATTCATTTACGAATCAAGCGTACGAAATTTCGTCAAAATATCTCGAAAAGGTTCTGTACATTGAAGCAACACAGAAACACAGAAACAGACTTGTAAAGTATTATTTATCATGAAATTTTAAATCAAAAGGCGGAAAAAATCAAGAGCATAGGAAATTGTGTCTGGATACACACATACATATATATATATATTCTTAGGAAAATGAAGTTTGAAAATAATTGTATAGCGATCTAAAAACTGAAAATAATTTAGAATGTGAAAGAATGCCGAATTGAAAGAAAATGTAAGTATAACGGACCTGCATAGGCTTGTAGCCAAAATTGAGTAGGGTAAAAATCAAAATATAGATTATTATTATTATTAGTTGGACAATGTGTACCTTGATCTAGAAAATCTGTTATACTCGTCTGCGCCCGAGATGACCAGTTTTGGGATTCTTATGAATCTAGCCGCCGTCTTTGCATGTTATTGTGCTTGTCCTCTTAGGGACTTTAAGGCAGCTTGACTGTTGGAATAAAAGCAGATCAGTTCTCTCCTACATTGCCTTCTTAAGCATTCAGAAGGACATGCAGAGGAGATTGCAAAGACTTCTGCTTGGAATATCCCATTCGTATGGATTTCTGAAAACTCAGGCCAGCAACATCAGCCCCAGTTTCGCCATTTTCCAATTTTGAACCGTCAGTTCCATCTTGTTTTCACCCAGGATTCAAAAGTTTTTTCGTCCCAGCCCGATCCTGCCGGTATGGTCATTCTGAACCGGTGGGACAGTACTAGCTTTGACAAAGGCTTCATCCATAAAATTTTTTAACACTTCTAGGCGGCGCCTGAGATTTCCCGGTTTTAGTTAGTCGATATTCGACTGTGTAAGTGCGCGACAAGTTTTCTGAAAAATAACTTAGGGGTACACTGGAAGAAGCACTCTTTTATCATAGACTACCGCTAAGTAGCAAATACAAGCCGGCTGGTAACTGGTTGATACGTTGATATAGTAATAGTCGAGAGAATGGCATCCACTCACCATGTCGGATGTAGCATCCGATGCTAATATATCTTGAAGAAGGGTAGTCCTGTGTAGGCTGGCCGCGATTGTATGGCTGATCCAAAGGCAAGAGTGACTATTTCGCGTAAAGTAAGACTAAAGGCTTTATAGTCTAACTTTAAGCTCCACGTGGGTCAAAAGTCCAGCCACTGTGTCACGAGTACCTGCGGATAAAGATGGTAGCGCTTGTGCACTGCAGATGGTTGCTTGCCAAGATCCTTCGTGTGGAAATTGCGGTTGAAGCTAGGATGTTCAGTCCCCAATTTAAACGCAGTAGTTAACTAAAGTGTGAGTCCTGCTGGGTACGGCCTTTCAGGGGTATCGTGTTGGTTGAGGTTTCTATCATTCCTAAAGCGAATAATTAGAGGCAATAATAAGCCTCAACATCCCCAGAAGGGGTTTTTTGAGCCATACACAATAAACATATCTGGTTTCTCCAATGTAGTTTAGGCCCTTAGCTTATCGGGAGAGCGCTGGTTACGCAAAATTAACCCGTGTGTCATCGGGCACCGTGGGGTTAAACCATTAAGGTAGCGTACCAACGTTAAACCATCAAAGACATCTGCCTAAGTGCGCTCAGGCAAGCCTCTTTTTTAATAACTGTAGAAAGAGATGTTACGCCCAACAGCGCCTCTAGAGCAATCAAGTGGCAGGATTTTACCGCTCCGGTCATGCCATTGCAAGTCAGTCTGCAGGAGTTGCAGCATCTCGGTTGCGGGTATGCTTGCCCCACCCGGTAAGTACGCGGAAGCTATCACCACTGATCGGTTCCCATCTTGAAAGCGGCTTTACGCCTCCCATATTGGGGATTGTAATGCAGTAAGTTCATATAGAAGTTGCCTCCTTCGGTCTCTTGTGTGCTCTCGGAAGCGATTCAGACTGAGCGCCGAGGAGAACGTCTTTCTTCCCTGTGAGTACGTTGCCAGTGCACGAGCTGCTCTCAAACGTAATAACATCATCAATTTTCTCCGCGGGTTTGAATGTTGCGTCCTCTAGAGAATTCCGTTTTTTTGATTTTTTTTCTACTTCTCTTTCTCCACAGTTACATCTGGAAGATTAGGGAAACTAGTCAATCGAGACAGAACCTTTGTAATTCGAACCAGCGATTTTGTTTTCCCAAAACGCGCCAGGTATCTAGGGCACACCTTTCGAAGACGCACACGGTTATCTTTTGACGTAGCCCTTTCTAAAAGATGCTTTTTTTGCTCGGCTAGCCATGTTTCCCATTCGAAACGATTAGGAAGGATTATTGAAAAAGGAGGAAAGAAATATCAAACCAAACCAATGAATTTGATCCAAAATCCATTATTTAAAGTACAATCCTTAGCTTCAAAAAAATAAGTCGTATAAAATGGCTTCGATCTTGGCTTATTGCTTAATATAGGCTAAATTTATCACTCTTGCAAAATGACTGCGTTGGATGGGCCGTTATGTGTTATCGTGGTCATCAACGGAATCAGAAGCATGTTATACATTGATATAAAAGACATGTTTACCTCTTGAGTCAATCTCTCGTAAAACTGTTATGACTATTCTCAGGCATCCCAAGCAGCTTGGTAATATCTTTGTAATTCTTTTAAGGTCGATCTCAATAAATTTTCTCTCAAATCCCTTCAAATGTTTTATACTACGCATTACTACATCACTAAAAAAAGTTTAACTTCTAGAAAAAAAATAAATTAGAAACAATAACTTTTTTTAACACATAGCATATCATATAGTTTTCTATTTATTCTTTATTTAGTATTAAATATTGTTAGTAAAGTGATTTACTTCCAATGTTTTCATTTCGCTTGCGCTGATTTGTCACACTATTGCAGAAGTAGCGGAATGTAAAACATAAAAACAACAAATTTTTAACTTCTATTACAGTGCATATCAGACGAAATTGTTCAATAAACATTTTTACATTATCGTTTTGGTTTATTGAAACAGAGGTGTGAAAAATAACGGCATATATATATGCGTTTTTATCGTAAATAGAAGAATAACGTTTCAGACAGGCTATAGTATAACTTGGCAATGCTTGATATTAACAAACGTGACGAACTTTTTTTCTAACATATTGTGTATATAACTTACACCCATTCTTTAAGCAAAAAGTTTATTTGACTTCGTGAAACCTTTTTTCTTCCCTTCGCCTGTAGATTAATAAGACAAAGCTATGAAGAAAATCAAAAACTTTAGTTGGTTTTATTAGCCATACAATATAAGCCAAGAAAATTATACAGGCAAGTATTTACACACATATAAGCGTACATGGATGTGGTTCACGCATAGAGAGAAGCAAATTAACAACAAGTTATGCGTGGCAATTCAATAAAACTCTTGCTAACCATTCAGTCAATCAGCCGGCCAGACAGACAAGCGAAGAGAAAAAGAAAAACTTGAAACTTTATATCTGAGCAAAATTAATTCCAATGTGGTATAAATTTCTACAACTAAGCTTAAAGAAAAATTATATACAAGCAAATAACAATTTGCTTTGCTTCAAATTTTATGAAATTTTAACGGAGAATGAAATATGAAGGAAGAAAGAGAAGGGGTTAAAAATAATAATAATAATAATAATAATAAATATAATAACAATCATGAAGAAACATCTTTTTAGGTTTCTTTTATTTATTGCATGCATTCGTTACGACTGTGTGCGAGTGTGAATGTTGCGGTTGAAATTAATCCACTTTCTTCCTAACAAATGCAAAAACCACGATATATGCAGGAAATATATTATCAAAGGCATTTTATATACGTAGATAAAAGAAACTATGCTTAAGGCAATGCAAATATTTGTGCTCGTTAAAGACAAAGAAATTTCATTAAAGAAAAAATAAATCCTCTCAACATTAATGTAATAGAACCTCATCCTGATGCGTCTATCATTTTCGAAAAATGTATCTTGAATATTGTCGAGAACTACTGTTTACAACACAGAACGATGTCATCAGTTACAGCCGTTCAGATTAGCCGTTTTATTCTTTTAGACCTCTTCTCTATTTTATTATTAGACCAATTAATCAGGAGGTGTGCTCCACAAATGTAATACGGCGACGGAAGGAACGAAGTGAGGAAAGAGAATGAAATAGAGAAGCAGACGCAGCATTGTGGGTGTGCGCCCAATTGGAAAGCTTTATGCCTTTATCAGCTAAGCATTCATTATAACTGCGACCAAAGAAAACTCTTAACAAATCCGAAAAAATTATACAAAGGATTTGTAACCTTCGTATAAACGCGGAACGTCATCAGGAGACATTACATATGGGGTAGTAGAGCATTATCAAACATAATTTCCTTTGTTTTCAAGATTTCGCATTTGAACTAAAAATTTCTACTTTTTACAGCCAATTGATATCTGCTCGTTATTTCAAATGAGATGGCAAAGTTAACATCTATCCACAATGTGTTTTCGGTAATGATAAAATACCAGGAAAAATGCTTAAATATCGATAATTATCCGTCAATAAATGCAATCTTAGCTTTGGTGCAACTATTTA
Organism: Glossina fuscipes; assembly: GCF_014805625.2. NCBI lineage: Eukaryota > Metazoa > Arthropoda > Insecta > Diptera > Glossinidae > Glossina > Glossina fuscipes. The sequence goes on from NW_023998516.1 coordinate 270,647, forward strand.
CCTAAATATAGTGAAAGATAGTCAGCAACCTAATCAAAATCTTCACGAGGGTTATGCCGCCTACAAGAGCTATATTAGATTTATTAAATCTATCTAAAGCATTAAAGTATGCGTTGGGAGTTCCCGTCGAAGTAGATACTTATAGTACCTGCAGCCATGAAGACTCAAATAACAAAGTAAAACTGTTCTCAATTTCCATCATTGTTTGGCACATTAGTGTAAGGAAAATATTCGACTATTTTTGATTTCTTTGGTTTTTTCGCGATTTGTTTCAAGTAAACTTGGCGCGATTTTTGAATAAGACATCCTTCAGTTTTAATCATTTTTCCCAACATGTTAATTAATAGTTAACATAATAAAAGCTACAGTGTGAAGAGAATTCACTTTAAATTTCAGCAGAAATTCGGCAATGATAACATTCTCGAACGAAGCACTTTGGATTTTTTGATTGGTTGTTTAGCAGATTTTACATCTTGTGAAAAGTAACATGTTTTTTACTTAACACATCACACAATAGCTTCGTAGAATGACATATAGATGTCGGCATTATTAACGAATCCATACGATATTTAGAGATTTCGAAATAAATGTGTCAATATCTCATGATGGTTTCGTCAAAAGTCATCCGAAAAACAAAAAGGACCTAATAAAGGTCGCTTTATTCAGCCGATTGGTTCTTTGAATACATCTAAGTTTGTCTGCCCATCTAATGTCTGTCCACGTGTACCGAGTCCAACCCAAAAACGGCAAATATTTTTTGAACACTTGTTATCAAAAAGTATCTATTCAAAGCGTGGAAAGTCAAAAAAACGTTTCCAAGGATTGTTTCCGGAATAAGCTCTTTTAAAAACTGCATAAAACTGTATATAAAATTACGCTATTCAAAATTTTTCAATCTAGCCGTACGAACTTAGTCTGAAGAGTATTAGGGCAAGCACATTAAATTGAAGAAGGCATTCTTACGTGATCATATTTTGAAATAAAAGGAACTCTTGGCATCTTTTATGAATCTCCTAATAAATTTTGGTTCTCTTCCACTTGTTCACTAATTAGTAACAGAACTCAGTATCAATTGTTATTAGCGAAACTTAAATGGATCTGCTGAGCCGACGTGCGAAGTGCGTTGGGGTAAAATAAAATGTTAAGCTCTTAGAAAGTGAAAGATTTTATTCCGAATCAATTCAAATTTGTATAAATTAGTAAAGACATAATGCTTACTAATTGGGTTCCCTTTAAGTTCGTTTAGAGTGAGCCCACCATCGCCTTCTTCTTTTTTTTCACTGCTTTCTAACCGTCGCTATGTGCAGGAATAAGGTACGTTCACTAACCGGGTGGTCGTATTAAAAACAAAAAACCGAGAAAATTATATTCGGTAGTGACCGAATCCTTTATACCCGTCAGCAATTAACAGCAAGTGAAGGCGTTATATTCAGCTACTAAATACCCTACACCACATTGTCTAACACAATTCTTGTTCTAGGCATAGAACACAAAAATTATAACTGGTTACTATTATGGAATTGTATGTTAAAAATTGGATCTCTTTCCGTAAGAATGTTTGTGAGAAGAGTTACAAAAATTGAGGCACGTGTCCAAAATTCAGCGCAATTAATTTTTGTATCAAATACTGTTATCGATCATAAAGTGGTGAAACTTAGACTTGTCTATCCAAAAAATTCAAAATGTATCGTGAAAATAGTTATATAGGGTAAAATCCGTAAATAGCTGTACGTGGTGCACATTTTGTAGAGTTAATTTCTATATCAAATTACTATTATGGGCTAATTTTCATCACAAAGTATTGAAATTGAGACCTTTCTGCCCTACGTTGTGAATCAAATCTCGTGAAAATCCTTCAATAAGGTACCCCCATAAATAGGCCGAGATTTTCCAAATTCGGTACAGTTAATTATTTTAACTTAAATGACTATTGTGATCTGATTTTTATTATGAAGCATTGAAAATTAGACGTTTGTGTCATATAACGTTATGTATGAGAGCAGATTCAAAAGATTGCTTCAGTCAGTCCAAGTTTAGAATGCAGAGATACTATAACAGAGCGAGTTTTGCCAAGAAAAACTTGTAAAATTGTAATTTTTTCCATTTAATGACTTTTTAAAATAGGACATTTTAAGGGGAATGGTCAAAAAAGTGTACCAATCCAAACTGTACTCAAAATCGTATAAAAAGGAGAGGAACTAAATTTTATATGATGTTTGCGTTGGACTTTATGAGTAACAAACAATAAATACAGAGAAAGCAGAAATATCCACAGCTTTTGTTGTATGGGTGTGTAGGCGTGGCAAGCATGGTCTTTGACCGGTTTGGGCCATTTTCAAATTTTTTTTCAAATTTGTATTCGATATTTTCATTTTCGCGAGCGGAAGAATGTTTACAACGGACATCACATAAACGGATAGATAGATATGCGTAAATCGATACATAATTTGAGGCGAATCAAAAATACACACACTTTGTGAGGTCTCTGAAGCTTTCTTCTGGGCGCTGCAAATGTTTTGACGTCCCTTCAACTCAATATTTTTATATAACATAAGGCTTTGAAGTCCTGGCGAATTTGTGATGGTTCAAAGATTATAAATATGAAATGATACGTAATAAAAAATATTATTATTATTATTATCTCAAGTGGGATAGAGTGTTTAATAAAGCCGATAGCTTTAGATAGTAGTGCTTTAAGACTTTAATCTTAGAATTTATTCTCTGACTGAATTAATAGTAATAATAATAATAATAATAGTAAAGATAGTAAGGTACTTTAGAGAATCCACAAAAAAAAAAAAAAAACATTATTCATAAAAATACAACGGAACGCGTGACATTAACGTTTAATTTTAGAAAATATTCTATTTATTATAACAACACGATTAAGTTTTAAATTATTTGTTAAAAAAAAAAATTCTAATTGAATATTTTTATAATGAAAAGCATTAATTAGCAAATGGAAGTTAAGGTAGCGCTTCAAATAAGAGAAAACAGGAATCAATCATAAATCTAATCAAATAATAAAATTAATAATTATAAACTCTTACAAAGGTAAAAATCTGTTTAACCTTTTAACGATAGAATATAACATAGTTTTGCAAAGAAATGTTAATGGAGATGCATATATTGTTAACCATACAATATATGTTTAGTTCAACATTTATTTCCAAGAAATGTAATATTTTTTTAATCACTACTAGGCTATGACGATATACTACAATTTTCATTCTATTTGTTATATTAACCTTATTCTGGTTTAATTATCGTTTAAAAATCGTTTTATGTTGATAATTTAATAGCCAAAGAAATTTTCCTTCATTTTACTTTTGTCCAGAGTTGCATAACCCGAGTTCGAAAATGGACATAATCTGCCAATGATTAGAACTCACAAGAAGAAATCCGAAATTTGAATAAATGACAATCTTTGACAAAGATGATAGATATCAAATTGAAATGTCGTCCACGTATATATTATATTTATGAATTATTTGAGAATTCTACGTAAAAATTCTGCCAGTTGATTTTTAGAAAAATGTAAAGCATGCAATTATCACATCATCACATAAGACGGCTTATTGGTCGCCTCCTTTTTTTTTAAACTTCTCCCCGAAAATGTTAATAACTAACATCAATTATTTGTTAGGTAAGTGGAGTAAATGAATAAATGTCTTAAAATATATAAGCAGCATTTGTTCGTATAGCTGTTACTTCTGTTAATAGTTTATTTGGCATTTGCTATTAGCTTCATTGTGTTGCTCAGCAATCTCTTTTGTCAGCTTTTTTTTACGTAACAATCGAGCAAAAACCACATGAATTCTTTTCATACCAAACACCAACAACTTCAATTTTTCTGTTAGTATTCATAAACATTCACATTTGCATTCATTTCGATACTTATAAATATGCGATAATCGACATTTTGTTACGACCGATACAGTATCGTAACCAGTGGTTTTAATGCAAGCAAACATATGACCATAGATCTAAGCTTTGCTTTAGAATTTAATTATCGTTATAAATGAAATCATTTTTGCTGATACAATCGAACATCTTGTATAGATTGTTTGTGTACGTTCTTATGAAAAATGTCAATAAGACTAACAATAACAACAAGAACGTCTATCGAAATGTAGAATGATAATGGCCTTTGTGCTCTTAGTAGCTCTTAAGTACATTTCATTTCAATTACCTGTACACATACCTGTATGCATACATAAATACATACATATATACACATATGCATATATACACATTCGTCTATACGCATTCGATTTGTATTATACTCATATATGTTGTTATAATATATATATATGGTTAAATAACTCAAGTAATCAGCGTTTTTGCAATATTCATGCAATCAGTTAATATTTATCTTTGCTTTCGTTGACACCTGCACCTATAATTGGTTATGTGGCAGTAAAACAAAATTTTCGCAAAAAAAAATAAAAGAAAAAGATCTAAAATCGTACCCTTTTTTTGTTTTTGTTAGTTATTACTGCAATTGTGTTTATTTAAACTCTCTTTTGGTAATAATCAGTTCCGTTTATCGCAATGAAAAAACTAATTATGCCCACTTTAATGGATACATATACTTTAATAAAATCTTGGGATTTCGATGCCAAATCAATTATAGATATAAGTTTTAGTAAAACGAAAAATTGGTTTTATTATCCGGAAAATGAATGCAACAAAAAGAAGGAATGTCCCATAACGCGGCAAATGGTAAAGTAAAATTAATTGCATTGAAATTTTGGAGTAAGTTTTGAAAAAATTCCATTCTCTCACGTACGAAAACCCGCAATCAAAACAATTGATTTATAATCCGCTTCGTGGTAATGCCCAATCAGACTTGGCAACATCTTGAAGACCAAAGTCATTTTAATAAATAAAATGTCGCTTGTACTCGAATTAAGTCTTTTTTTTCATTCCGTCATCATGTCTTCAACTTCAAATAGAGTTATACCAAAGCCCGATAAATATTTCATTGTAATATTAATAATGCGCGACGCTTCAATACACAATTTATTGACACACGTTTTGGCCGAAAGCTTGCAGATATCATCATTCGAAATTTTACTAACCAAATATGCATAGACGGGATATGCCCTTTAAATCTTCGTTTGTCGTTTAAGGTTAATAGTTTGTCTTATAAGCTCATGTCAGCCAAAATTTAAGCTTTGCATCAACTTTCAAACTTGTAAACAGACACATATCAACATTTTTAGTTTTGTTTATATTGCGTTAGTTTTTTCTATTGTACAATATTGTACATTTTTTAACACTGTAATGCCCCTAGGACGCGCATATGTGCAAAGTGTGATATAAACTTTCAAAGAGTACTTGAAAATTTTGTTATTAATTTTAATTTTCACAAGATTTTGGAGCAGGGATATCGCCACGATCAGATCAATTAGAGAAATTTAATGGTGTCACCCGTGCAACATGCCCAACAGTTGGAAAAATGAGAGTGAAGTTCGTTGAGTGACAATCCTTCTCCTTAAGTTGTCTTTTTAAATATACTACAAATAAATCCCACAAATTAAACATATTTGTTGACCTGACTATTCGCCCTAAATGATGTGAAACTTGAAATTTTTCGAAGATTTTAAGAATTTCAGCAAACCAAAGATGAATGTAATAAATCAATGTTGCATTAGACTCGAATGTTGTGCTAAGTTTTCGATACATATATACTTTTTATAGGTTGCAAAAGATATGCAAACTTTATAAAAAATAAACAAGTAAATCACAAATCCAAACTCGGTAATTCAACGCAATCTCTATTTATAATTCAAAAAAAGAAAAGTGCCTTGATATTTTACACAAAAAAATATTGCTTTTTAAAGGAGAAACAAAATAAAAGACATATTTTAAGGAATATGTAAAACAAAGCTAGTAATGGTAGTAGTAACATGTAATAGTACGTAGCAGTAAATAATACGTAGTGAATTTCGTTTCCACTTTTACCCTGCTAACGCTCGCTGCCATTATTGCATCGTTTTCATGGAATCATTTTTCGGATATATCCCTTGCCATCAATTTGCTCTAAATTTCGAATTATAAAGTATACTATATTAACCCTCAATTAACTCCACCTCTATATCCAACAAATGTTGAGAAAACCAAGATCCAAACATTCTCGAGAATTCGCCTTGGTCATACAATTGCAACTCACCAATGGATCCTAAAGAAGTCTTCTTCCCCAATCTGCAGTTGTGGACAAACTCTTACTATAAAGCACATTCTGTGCGACTGCCTCAACTTTTCCTTGGCTAGAAGTATTGCATTTGGAACGATTAACCCTTTGAACATTCTACAATCAGCTTCAGAACAGAATATCAATTCAATATATTACTTTATTAATACTACTAAGCTTATTATCTAATATCCATTTATTTAAATTAGAGCCGATAGCCTGTGTTGCTAGTGCTCAATGTCTTTTTTTTTTAGTCTAAGAATTCAATTCATTAGTCTAAAATTAAAATAATAATAATAATAATAATAAAGTATTATTGACTTTTCCGCCTGCCCTCGTCTACTTTCAAAGAGTACGTTGACATCCGACATTAACTGAGTCCCATTTTTTATCAAAATTTTGTTTCAATAATCGCACGGCGCGCTCTGTTTTTGCCAAATAATGGAGATGTTAAACTATATTTTATTTTTTTGTTATTGTTATGCTCCTCAACATGAACCCCTTACCGTGATGGTCTTGCGATTTTACAGTAAATCCAGATGCAAGTTGTATCCAGCCAGCCCTTGCACCAAATGCACCTTACACGCCACTAACGTAGGTGATCAATTCGAATTCCCGTCAAGACTTGCGTAAATTTTGCATTGTTGTCTTCAATGCTCTCATTTCGCAAGACAGCGTTGATAAGTATTTTCTTGCAGGACGTTCAAAAGATTAGAAGATAACATAAATTTTTTTTTTGCATTTGAAGTCTATTCTTTTGATTTAGTCTACGTAAAACGGAAGTTAGGAATATTTTCCTTTAATTTTCTTTGTAAAAATAAAATCATCGCTTATATGGATAATAAATATAATCGATTTTCCACGTTCTTCTTGTTTGTTTTTACTGTTTTTCATACAATTCTTTATAAACAAAAAACCATTTGCTCTTGTTAACTCTCGTAAAAACTTGATATCAATGGCTTTTGATAATGACAGTAAAGCTTTCTGAAAATTTTTTAAATAAATTTCATTGTACAACTCCTAAGGCAAAATATGTATTCAGAGAGAGAGACATATGTTTGCATGCATACATAAAAATACATACCCAAACACACATATATATATATATATACATATATATATGCATATACAAGCGCGTGCGAAACAAAGACAACGTGTAATAGGAAATCTCTTACTTTGTAATAGTTTAACTTTGCTTTGCATCCATCAGCCATGGTTTTGCATCCATCAGCCATCGATAGCATTATCACATAAAACATAGATCCTAAGGGTAGCAGGAGTATATAAATCTCTTTTTTTAAGTTCATTCTTTTATTGAAACCGACCTCGACAGGAATTCTTTTGCAGAATTTGTACAAATTTATTTAAAACTTTTTTCTTTACATTATAATCGCAATAGTTGCTGCGTTTGCAATAGTTTCCCGCATTAAAAAGAGCAATCTTTGCATTTTGATCAATATCATCAATACCATGCTGCCTGTTACAAAAAATGGTAATGATGATGATAAAGATGAATTAATAAAATAGTAAGAAAAAGATTAATATTATAAAGGATTCACCTTTCTCTCGTATGGATTGTTTGTTTTTTTTTTTTTTTTTTTTTTTTTGTTTGTTATACGAAGAATTTGTTTACATCTGAATGCTTCCGTTATATTTATGATAATGTTGTAATCCATATTGATTAACATATTGCATTATTTATTTCTTATTATTTCTTTATTATTTCTTTTGTTCTTTTCCAACAGTTTCGTGCCGTTTCGAGTCCTTCATTAACCGCTAGCGCATTAGAGCAAGAAGTCTCCTCAAATTCCAAAATATGCGGTCCTATTAATTCTAGTCAATTGGATAGCAACACCAACAGTGACACTAATTTAACTAACAACACGACCTCTAGTATCAATCAAATGCCATCTAACCAACATGTAGGAGTGCTTCAGAAATTTAAGCGCACCTTAACTAATTTCAATAGGCAACCATCAACACAACCATCATGCCAAAACAGTTCTTTACAAAATTCCCATAATTTGGACTCCATTCACACAACAACAACAGCAGCAACAAACGGTCAATTAATCACGTCTGAAACAGATATTACAAGTGATAGCACCGATAATGCATCGACCAGGTATCGTTTTGGCCCATTAATATGGCGTTCTTCTAAGGAGCGACGTAAAACTAAACACAACCGTCGCGATAAATGCAATAGCGGAGATTCTGGTATACAAATCGAGCTGGAAAATGATGAACAATTTTCTCGCGTTTTGGTCAGCAATGTTAACGCTGATGTTGGCAAAATTCAAGACAGTGAAATGGTATGTTGAAAGCTGTACTATTTCATTTCGTTGCAGTTTGTATAATTTGTTTTAATTTTTTTGATCTCTCTCTGTCTCTTTTTTGCTGCTGTTTCAGAGTTCCTTAAAGGTGCGTTCCGTACGTCGGACTAGTTCAGCTAAAGTTTCTTCATTAATCGACCAAAAATCGCCGACTAGTGCAGGGAATAAAGCAAAGTTTTTAAGACGCTTTGATTTGCACAATGAACGAGAAGCTCCTGAATCTTTGCCCACTCGTTCCTTAAGCCAACCAAGTGGCTTAGAATCGTTCGGCATGAATCGCAACGATTTGGAAGCTGATAGCGACAGTGATAGCGTAACATCGCACGATGATGGTAAGTAAACGAAACACCAATCACAATTTGCAAATCGTCTCTTGCTAAGCTATTTATGTGCACCATATTAAGTTATTCGAAAGAAATTAAACAGTAACTCGATTTTCCACGCGTAGGCATAGAGCCGTGTTATACACATACTTGTAGCGTGCTGAATAAATTAACAAATAGAGCAATTTGAAACAAAAAAAAAATTAAAACGCACCTAAGTCACGCCCACAGAAATATTTAAAACCATTGAACCAATTCTGTCGATAAAGGCCACATATATTGCGTGTAGCATGAAATAAATATTTTTTTGCAATTAAAGCTTTAAACTTAATTCCTAGACATGATTTTATAATTGATACTACCATGATGTGCCTTAAAAGCGCACAGTTACAAAAGAACCGCGTATATTGCACAAAAGTGTTCTTTTTAAGGAAATACGGCTTTAATGCAAAGAAATATTTTCATTTTGAAAATTGATGATTCATCAGAAAAGTAACGACACCCGCAAACGGCATTTAATTTAATACATTCGCAGGCCAAAGGAGTGTTAGTTCCTTCGATGCATTACATCTCAATAGAGTCAAGAGAGTAGTCTAAATTCTAAAGTTACTATCTTGATGTCGGATTGCCTGAGTATTAATCATTACAGTGTAATATTAGTTACAATTTGAGAATCTCTATAAATTCTTGAAAGTATTTTATTGAACCAGTAAAGACTATTTATATTCCTAATAAGTATTTGCCGTAAACTTCAAATTAAAATTCGGTGCAGGCTTTTAGTTTCAAATTGGGTTTTGTTATTTATGAAAAGCTTGGCAATCTTTTGAAGTTTGAATTGCTTGACACCATTTTGGAACATATCATTTGTGCGGCTTTTCGATTCCGTCTAGACCTCCGACAGAATCTTATGCTAATCAAAACTGTGGAATGAATATAGGTGTTATAAGCGGATTGACAAAGTTAGTACACTCCCACTCTTAAAGTGATTCGTATAAAAGTAAATATAATTTGAAATATGTTATTGTAACTGCAGGATACAACATAAAAATAAGTTTCTTGTTACATTTTCTTCTGGCTTCCATCCAACACTATTAAAATTCATGAGATGAAAAAAACATTCCACTTTCTTATATCATTTCTTATTTCCGTTTCAAACTTTTACGTTTATTCCCTCAGCGTCTAATTATTATCCTGTTTATGCGGAAGTTTTGTATAATTTCACTGCTGCTGGTCCGCAGGAGTTGGGGTTAGAAAAGGGTACGCTAATTGAAATATTACGTAAAGAAGTTGGTCCCTGGTGGTTTGGCCTCATTAAAAAAGAAGGTGTAAGCTTGGTAGAGGAAATTCTAGATCCTGAAATGGGATGGTTTCCCAAAGAATTTGTACGCGTTATACAGTCACCCGACACAGACGCTTTTTACTTAGAACACATAACAATGCAGCAGTTGCAACATCAACGCCAACATTTACAGCAAAAGCAGCAGCGAGACCATGAACGTTTAACACAACAGCAGCCATCAAATCTAAGTTTATCAACTAGTTTCACTTTAACGCCGAGTAACACCAGCTTAGAGGATAATACTATTGATAAGCCCGTGATTGATCACCAGCATAATAATGTCACAACCATAGTAATTGAATCATCAACACTAAACCACACGGATACCGCCTCAAATACAGCAACCGAGATAGCTGATTGTAATAGCAGCAGAACTAATTTAGACGAATTAGATTGTTCGCAAACAGACACTAACATCTCCACAGCACAGCAGACTACATTATACACCTCTCAGAGTCGTAATGTCGTAATTAGCGGAATAGATATATTACGACGCAGTGCAATTAAAGAATTATTAGATACTGAAGTCAACTATGTTAAATTATTGGCGTCTATATGCGAAGGGTATGTATTTTTTATTTTTTTTGTTTTAGTCGAAATTAGATTAAATTCATTTTTTTTTTTTTAATTTAATATGTTCAGCTATTTACTCACCATGAGCAAACGCATTGACATCTTCTCACCAAACAGTATACGTTTAATATTTTCGAATATTACTACCATTTATAAATTTCAACGTAAATTCTTGGAAGCGTTACGCAAAGGTATAGAGCAGAATCAAGTGGCAAAGGTCTTCTTAAAAATGGTAAAAATTTACCCAATTCCTATAAACCGATTTTTTATTTTTTTATTAATTTTTAGCACAAAGGTTTCCTTTGCTATTCTTCCTATTGTAATGAGTATCCGCGAGCCTTAATCGAATTAGAATCTTACGAGCGGGTCAAAGACGCTCGTACCATATTAGATAAGTAAGTTTCTTGTAACATTTTCTGGTAGATGTAAAAAAAAAAAACAAATCCTTTTTTTCTTTTTCCCCTTTTTTGTTTAGTTGTCGTGAATCGGAGAATTTAGCTGAATTACCTTTGTCCGCTCATTTACTTGCTCCTGTGCAACGGATTTGTCGCTATCCTTTACATTTAGCCGAAATCCTCAAAACCGCTTGTAAAGTAAGCGAAGTATCCAACTATCAATTGGCCGAAAACGAACAATTGGTGGACGTTAGTCAATTGTATATACCTGATACGCGTGAAACGCTAGATATGGCTTTGGAAGCAATGAAAAGCATTACGGAGGCTGTTAATGAGGGTAAACGTCACAGCGAAACTATCGCTCGTCATCAGGCCAGTTTTCAAAATTTCAAAGGTCCACCTTTGCATCTATATAGTACACGTTTCTTTCTGCAAATTGATGCTACGCGTCAGAAACAAAATCTATGGAATAGCAGTAGTACTTTGTTTTTATTTGATAATCAATTAATTTATTGTAAGCGCGACATTCTAAAAAGATCGCAATTCATATACAAAGGCCGAATATTTTTGGATCGTTGTCGTGTGATAAATGTACGTGATGGCAAAATGTTCGGCCATACTATTAAAAATTCTTTAAGAATTTATTGTGAGGCGCGGGATAAATGGTTCGATTTCAGTTTTCGTTCAGCTAATAGAAAACATCGATTTCTCAGCACTTTGGCTTTGGAGAGGCAATTCGGTGGTAAGCCTTTGTATGTATCTGAAATGGCCGGGTTCGAATATGCTTTCGAAGAGCGAGATTACTCCGATCAGTCGGACTATGAGACCACAGAGCATGAACAACAAGGCTTGGGCTCATCAGTAAGCAGTCATAGCATTGGCGGTGCTGGCCACAGAATGAGAGAATTTTTATATGAAAGTAATAATCCGGCAAATTCATTAAGCGGTGATTCTTCTGTACCAGAATCGCCAGCAAAATCTTTTAAATATTCCGATACTTTACCAAAAAAATCAAACTCGAATATGACTAATAACAGCAACAGCAACAACAACAACATCCACAGCAGCAATAACAGCAGGAATGACAATAAGGTTTCATCAGAAAGCAATACCGGTTCCTTAGGTCGCCGCAGATTGGGAAATTGGTTTAGGAAACCGAAAAGCTCGGCATCCACTCCCAACCACTCGCCAACACATAAACCTGCAGTATCAGCTCACTCAACCGGAGATTTACTGTTGGGAGGCTCTGAGTTAACTGAAACATACACATTATCAGAATCAAGTGGTTTAAGTTCTTAAAACTATCTAAGCACACTATAAATATATTTTTCAAACATTTCTTTATTTTCTTTTTCGCGGACGGTTCTCAAGCGAAAAAGGAAACAACAACTTAAAACTATTTAAGAAAAATTTTAATAAAATTTTGAAAAGAATGCGACCTACTTTCAGCCCCCCTCGTGTGCGTGTGTGTGTGTGTTTTTTTTTTTTTTTGCTTTGCGAGCTAGACGTAGAAAATCTTCAAAAGATACTACCGGTTCTTAGTAGCAGCATGCATGATTCGCCATCCATGGTGCCTACATACTGAAAACCTACCCTCACACGCTTTCCCAGCGGGACCACCGTTAGATATTACTTCGTGGAGGTTGATTGTCCTTAGCACGCTTACGATGGTGGGACCTCAGTGTAATACTCTGTCGGCTTCCACTCCCTCTGCTCTCCACCCGCTGTCTTTCAAGCCGCCGTAGTTCTTTGAGCACTCCGCTTACAAAGTCGCCTACGGTGCTCCAGACCTCTTTGCTGGCAGTTAACCCCTCCAATATTTCACTCTGCTCTATTTGGCGTCTGGGGTTCTTGTACCTTCTGCAGCGAAAGATGCTATGCTATGCATCTTCGTTCGTTTCCGAGCATGTCGGGCAATTTGGTAACTTGTCGTACCTGAACAGTTACTTTCGGAAACAGCCATGGTCAGTCAGGAACTGGCTGAGGTAGTAATTTACCTCATCGTGTGGCCTCCATTGCATTATATTTGAGATAAGAATGAACGTCCGTCTTCCTTTCGTTGTTCTTTCCCAACGCGATTGCGAAGTCCTCATCGGCGCAAGCCGCTCTTCTTTTATTATGGCCTCTGGGGAAGGGGCGTCGATGCGGCTCTTTTCATGGATGGGCCTCATTTCGTCCGCCAAGATGTCGATTAGCATGACGCTAGTAATCACAAGGGCAGCATTCTCCGACACTGTCCGGAATCCACATATCTGCCTAAGCGTACTAAGACGATATATTGCCCCAACTTTCGGTACACTGCCTTCACTCTGTGTGCACCGGCCCAGACTTGGCTTCCGTGCATCATGTCCGAAGTTATCACCGCGGCTGTTACTTTTCGATTGGTGACTTTCGGGCCTCCAATATTTGACATAATCCTTGCTAACGACGCCTGGATGCCGGCAGCTTTCTCAGCCGCGTACTCAACGTGGTGCTTAAAGTGGAGTCGATGGTCGAGCATAACTCGAAGATATTTCAGGGCAGAAGATGACTGCACCGTTTTTTGCCCCACTCGTGTACAGCATGTTTCCACGCACTTCCGGCTGATTATTAGCACCGCCTCAGTTTGATCCTCTGTTACCTCTAGCCCCATCTCTCCTAGCCACGCCTTCACTTTAACGATAGCCTCGTTAGCCCTCGTTTCCACCTACGTAACGCATTTTGCAACCACTACGATTGCCATATTGTCGGCAAAGCCAAGACAATCGTTGCTCCTGTAGGTAGGTTAAGCTCAAAAACACCGTTGGGCATTATGTTCCACAAGAGAGGACCAAGAACTGGTCTTTCTATGACACCCGCCGTTGCTTTCCATTTCCGTTATCATACACTAACGTGCCTTTCCAAAGGCAGCTTGTTATTAGCTGAAGTATATACCTTGGAACCTGCATTCTTATGAGGGCTTTACGAATACTTACCCAGTCCGCCGAGTTGTAGGCGTTTTTCACGCGTAGTGTAAAGACGGCGCAGTACTTTTTATCTCCGCCCCTCCATCGGACTCCGGCAATAGCGTCTGAAGCAAGCGCCACAACATGATTTATGGCATCTATCGTAGACCGTGCTCTTCTGAATCCGTACTGGTTATCCGAGAGAGCACGCCTTTCTTCGCCCACGACGACGACTAGCAGGCGTTGGTATACGATCCTCTCCAATACCTTGCCCATTGTATCTAAAAGGCAGATGGGTCGGCATGACGATGGCCCGTTCGCTGGCTTATTAGCCTTCGGCATGAGAACCAACCTTTGGACCTTCCATTCATCTAGGATTATACTTTCTTCCAGACACGTTGCAGCATCGTCATGAAGACGTCCGGCCTCTTTCGTATCGCTGCCTTTAAGGCCTTGTTTGGAACTCTGTCCGAGCTAGGAGTTTTTTGTCCCCAAATCCTTTTGCAGGCGGTCAAAAGCTCGTCGTTAGTAATTACTTCATCTTCTCCGCCGTGGAAGTCTACCAACACGTAGGGCGGCCTCTGCGAAACGAGTGTTGCTACTAATGGCCGGAGCCTGAGCGGACATGGGACTTACGGCGTCCTCTGTCCTTTGACCTTTTTCAGGACGACTTTATATGCCGTTCCCCACGGATTGATGTCGACATCCTGGCATATTCCATCGAACCTTCTCCTTTTGCTAGCCCTTATGACTTTCTCTAAGTCACTGCGCAAGTCTCTGTAGAGTGTAAGCAGTTCATTAAAGTTTGCCGTCTGGCTTTCAAGCAGTTCGCTCTCAGGGACGCTATCTCGTCGGTCCACCAATAGCACGGAGATCCTTTTCTAGCTGTATTTCTTCTTCGAGGCAAGCAGCTTTGTCACGTTTCTCTGGAGTTGGCCAGCCATGCCATCACCCCTTTCGTAGGAGTCCATAATGATGTTAAAGGCATCCTTATCGAAGAACGTGTCACTCGACTTCGGCCGGGTAGTTTTGGGCCATCTATTCCCTCCGGTTTGTCTGGTTTCTATGTCGGGGAAGATGGCCTGGTTATCGATGTTTGTATACTCTTCACTCAACGACCACTTGCACCTCGCCACTAGGCTGTCACTAACAAAAGTGAGATATGCTTTCGACCAACTTCCTGCCTTACGAAACGTATCCCTCCGCCCATCATTCAGAAGAGATACTTTCAGCACAGTGAATGCCTCCAACAAGCTGCGTTCTCTCGCATTGCAGGCCCTACTGTCCCAGTCGAAGGCCTAGGCATTGAAATCCCCCGCAATTATTACTGACGGTTTCTCTCGGGCGTCTACCATGAGTTCACCTACCATGTGCTGGAATTCGTATTGTGCCCAGCTTGAAGGATCGTAGCTACAAATTTTTCACTTTCGCCCTAACGAGTCAACTGTGCTGGCAGTCCACATCCAAAACTGCTATAGGTGTGGGCGTCCAAGTTGCTGCTTTTGTGGACGCATTGGTTACCGAAGTACCCTGCCCTGCCCTTCGGTATAGTTCGCTCAATACTACCAGCTCCATCTCTTCCTCAACGACGGTTTGCGATATAAAACTAATATTAATACATTTCAAAATAAAATAATGCGATTTTGCAATTGAACATAACCATAATGTATATAAGTTGCAAAACCTAATAATAAGTTCATCCGTAACTGTATAATTACAATAAGTTGTTATTATAATATACTAAACATTGAAGTCTAATACTATTCTATAATATTTTTAGTAACATTTAAATTTTCTTAAAGAAACTATCGGTTTTACATAGACGGTGGCGATAAATGGATGTTTGCTTCGAACATGCTTTTTCAAAATGAACAAAGTTGAGATCTACGTGTGTGACGTGAGTGGACACACACTTTCAAGTAATCAATGGACTTTGGTTTTCCAATGGATTTCTAATGTCAATTATCAAAAAACATTTGCTTCAAAATTATTAACTAATAAAATATTGATTATATTAATAATTTACTTCAACGACCAACAGCGGAACTTTGTATTAAATAAAAATTTTTAATTTTATTTGTAGTAATTAAGTAACAAAATTTGTATCATTGTATTATTGTCATTATTATTTTTCTATTTATATACATATTTTTTTTAATTTAATAGTTAATATGTAACAAATATCAAACAAGCAAACCGAAGACCTTTAAAAAAAATATTTTCATATGCTATTTAAGATAATCTCTTTGCGGCCGATACTGCCTTTATTAATATTTGATAGATTTCTATTGTTCTACCGCTTTCACAAATGATTCTGTGTATGACCTTTAAATCAAGTCTTTCTCAGTTACCTTAAATTGGATAAAATTTTTACATGTGTTCACAGCGGACTCGTTTATTAAATAATGAGGAGCTTCTCGAGTCTTCTTTTTAACCATTATGTTTATTCAATTAATTTTTTTAAACTTAGCTCATAAATTATTTCTAAAAGTTTTTTTTGTTTTTCTTTTTTACTGGAAATGTTTTTAAATATAATAAATTTGTTTTCTTTCCTTTCTTTATAATATTATATGAGAGAGAAATATGAAGAAAATCGCAACCAAATAAATAACTAAAACTTAACGTTAACACATTGAAAAGCAATTAAAATTAAATTAAAATATTAAACTAAATCATTTATGTAGAATCTTTTTGTAATTAAAGTAATAGTTTTTAAACAACAAATAAACACATTGTGTTCGCTTCAGAGCGCATTTTCATTCCTTACCAACTTGCGTTCTTACAATTCAAGACAATTTAAATTGTGCCTTGCAAAGCAACACAATCAATAAGCCAGAGTTGAATTATACATGTATATGATATGTATAAATAGTTCAGATTTTTTAATAAAATCTAAAAACAAACATGTTATTGAAAATTATTGAAACTCCCATCCACTCAAGCAAAATATATAGAAGAAATTCCTTATAAGACTTCTTCATACTTAATCGCTACTATAAATATATTAACTTTAATGATTTTGTTTTAGTATTCTTGGTACGGATTCATTTAATATTCTCATAGAATACTAGATGAAATTTATGGCTAGGCTTAATTTGGCTGACGGTGACTGTTTTTTTTTTTTTTTTTTTTTTTTTTTTCGTTTGAGAGGTATTTTTTACTGTCTTTAAGATAAAGATTTTCTATTAATAGTAAGTTACAGTTTTCTGCTCATTTAAATGGTAGTTGTGTTCATCTATGATCACTGACTAAAAATGATTACAATTTAATTCAGTTTTCGATGAAATTCCGATCTTTAACCCAACAGCTCGACATGATTAAATCAACTCTGAATATCATATCGGCCAAAAACATATGATTTTTAGAGCAATTTTATTGGATATTTCGTAACATAGTACACCGAAAGACAATTTCATTACATACTGCTTACCTTTTGTAGCGAGCAAGAATATAGCTCGCACCATGAAACGCAGCATAGAAAAGCTAAAATCGTGTTATCAGTTAACAGATTGGGCATTATCTTACAATATTTACAATCCCAGAAAACAACATCAAGATTCGAATGAAATCAAGCAATTTTGGCCAGTCCATTCTTTGACGATCTCGAAAATCTCTATTTCGTATCGTAAGGACTTCATTCCTAAATAAAGCTTATTATGCAAGTTGTCAATTTAATTTAGCATCTAAGATGAATAATTTTTAGCCCATTTTAAGTGTATCGGCTTCCTCTAGGACGATATTTTAACTATCTCGAAGATGTCTTTCAATTTTTTATAAAATGATCTTTGAGCATTCGGAATGTTAGTTATTATCTCTCACGCAACAGAGGGCTGCCCTAACCTTTTATCTCAGCTTAGCGTTTAGCTTGCGGCTTATACACAATGTATCTATTCTTAGTCTACATATCTTCAACGCAGCGTCGATAACTTTGAGATCAAGTATTCCCTTCAGCTTCTTATCTTAAGATTCCCCCAATTTAATATCATTAATCGCTGAATTCGTCTCCGTTTTAATGGTGGATGCTCGAAATTAATAAAAAAATCCAATCCTGCGCAACAATCAAAAATCATTCAATCCTAAATAAGAAACCTGAAAGGAAACACATGTTTTACTACAAACATTTCATATTGCTGCAATTAATCAAATAAAATATTTACTTAAAGCTATATAAGACACGTACTGTGAAAGGAAAAATGTCATAGAATGAGGAAAGACTCGGCTTTATGCATGGGAAAAGTCTTCTTAAGAAATTTTCTCTTCAGTTATAAACGAAACTTTCTAGATTCGTACCATGGGATATGGCTTACACCAAATCCCATTGTCATAGATTTACATGTCACAAATAAGTTAATAATAACTGTGAAATAGAAACATTGTGGAACAAATTGTGTTGCAAAAGAAGAATAATATAAATTCAAGAATAACATAAATTCAAGACCTTACCAACTCGTTCGAAGCACTCTTTGCTAAAACAAACGTGAATATTGTGCATCCACCAGTGAGTCAAAATGATGCACTCACACTTCAGGTATTTCAAGGTGATTGTAAGAGTTTCAAGATATCGTTAAGTTCTAAAAACGTGTAACGTGCAATTTGCAAATATTACGTTAATAGTCAAGGAATTTTTCAAATAAGTGATGAAAATATAGACAAAAAAACTTCACTAGTGAGAACTCCATAGAAGCTGGCAATTGAATCAGACAGACATTGCCTCTGCAAAACTTCATACAAAGTGAACGTAATTATTTATCGGTATTCAAATTTTGTTTGGCCATTCATTTCGGAATTCAAACTGTAGCCATTCCCACTCGATTTTCCGATTTCATCTCATGTACGTAGTCTCATGCCTTAAGTAATTGATAAAATTTCCGCGGTCATTTCGAGAAAATGTATATTTCTGGTTACTATATTTACGAAGTTCACCATGAAAGCAAAATATGTGTATTTCTATGTATTTTTGCTTTTTACACCCTACAACACTTATGACACCCAGAACGATTTGAGATAGGCTCATCCTTTATTATAACAATCAATTCAGAGTCATTTCCTGAATCGATTCAAACTTGTATGTCCGTAAGTCCATTCGTCTATAGTGTTTTGCTGTGTTTAACTTACACACATGCAGACGTCACATTTGTTACTTTGACGTGTTTTTGCTCAATGACGAACGCTATTGAAAATGATTCAGATCGGACCACTTTTTCTACCACTTCTCATACAAAGACTGATTTTGAAAAGTCGATATATGGACGTAGACTATTTAAGGGCGTGCCGAGCACCACTATAATGTTTTTACTTGTTTAGTTCAGAAGAAGTAAACAGATGGGTACATGTGCCGAGAGACAAAGTAAACGAAAGTCTATTTTCAATAAAAATTGCGAAATTTATATTGCAAAAGTGCTCTCTATTCTGGCCTGGCTTTAATCGAATCACAAGATATCGGGCATATAATCTCAACATTAATCAACCATCTGTTACTAAATATTTTCTGTTCCATATTTCCTCTACCCTCCTTGCATAGAGAGGTTTTATTGCATTTGTTCATCATATACTTATTCTTTTGAGCGTATTGAAAAATTAGATCGGTTCTAGAAATTTTTCAACTTAAAGTATAAAAAAATCCCTCGAACATATTACTCTAATTTAAAAAGTTTTAATTCCACTATCATTCCATGCCAGAAGGAGGAAGTCTTAGCATGAAATTCATACCAGATCGGTAGCAAAATGAAATGACCGTGCAATAAATAAGCTCGGATACCCATCAACGATTTCCCTATTCTTTTCGTTTCCAAACTTCTGCTTTGTAAGGGCGGAAATCAAAATTATGAAACGTAAGATGTCCATTGGGTCGCGATCGCAATTGAAAAGATACGGCATTTATAGTTGTTATGAGCTGTGAACTGTGAACGTAAGCGATAAATAGTAGGTAGAAATTATAGGTAAAACCAGAAAAAATAGTACAACCTAACCTCATAGACAACAGAAACGTAAATGTCAAAAAACTGTGAAAACATATTATAAAGCGTAACAAGCGAGTAGGAGTTTATCTAAATTTTTCAATATTTATTTTTTTACTCGATCCCTAGCCAATATCAGGGAAACTAATATGACTTGATTTGGATGGGTTCTACATATCTATTTAATAAGGTTGCCTTTAAGAAATTAACTCCCGCTCCCACCTCCTCTTCATTCTCTCTCTTTCTCTTTCTGTTCTTCCCTTTCTTTTTCTGTCTTTTCGCCTTGCTATCCCTTTCATTACGATCGTGAGGTTTTCTATACTACTAGATTACTAGAAAAATATATTTCATTGATTATTATTAGCGTAACTTAGATGATAATAAAAATATAGGTGTTAATTAAGAAATATTGATAAATACGACAAGAAGAGTATAAAGAAAACAACCCACAGGATAAATGATATTGTTATACAACTACAAATAAAAGAGAAGAAAAAGAAAAAGAAAACACAATGTACCGCTGAACACGCAGACATACATTAGTATTAATAATATTATATACATAAACAAATATTATACATATATAACACACAATTCCACAGAAATATTTAAAAAAGAAAACTTTACTTTGTATAACATTCAAAATGGGTGAAAATTTAATATACACATGATATGCCTCTCATTAATCTACTTTATCTACCAACAACAACATAAGTTAAACTTCTTCTTGCCTTCTAAAAGGCATTAAGTTAGCAGTAGTACTAGTAGACTAGAAAAATGTTTTTATACAAGAACGAAAAAAAAGAAGGATTTTTAGAAAACTCCTAAAAGGGCAGAGATATTTAAACGTTTACATAAAAGACACACAAAACAAAAGAAAAGAAAAACCCCAAAATCAGGACAAACTATTGTCGATACTCTACATAACATTTGAAAGATGAATTAAACAATAATGTCGTGTGCTTATAATTTCGATTAAACAAAAATTTTGGCATTACTTTCCCTTTGAAAGCCGAACATAAACTAATAAATAATACTGGAAATAAATTATCGGTTGCCGCTATCATCGTTATTATTTTTCCTAACGGTTAAAACTTTATTATAAGGAAGCAAAGAAAACTGCTTAATAATATTTAATGTCATCTTTAAGCAGAGTACAAACAGTAACTTGTTTATAAATTTGCTAGTCGAAACTACAAACCCGACCATGCGTAGATTTCATAATCATCTTTCGACAATAGTTTAGCGTTATTCAAAAAGTTTTGCAAAAACTCCAAAAATAATAATAACAACAGTCTTATGGTGCGGAAAAGTTGTTAGATTTTGACTTGCTTTTGTGAGGTAAGCTCCTTCAAAACTTTTTTTATAGAATGAACCGGACAAATTTTGTTTATTTGGACTATTACGCCCTCCCTCTCGACCAAAAAGCGGACTGACAGGCGGACACACTACTAAAGCTGGACATGAATTCCCATGCTGGTAAAGAATGATTTAGAAAGTAGGGAAAATATGCAACTTTTTTATTACTTAGCTCATAATGTATGTTAATAGTTACGAATAAATTTGTTGAAAAACAATTTTGTTCCATCGCAATCATCAGGAAATTCTATTGATACCGTTTTACGGTAACAATTAAACAAATCAAATGTGACCGTTATTTCCATTACAATATGTAGCAGATCTATCTATCCATCGTGGATCGCTTTTTGGAGAAAAGTCACGGAAATACAATACAGAGTACAGTCATAGCATAACAACGAAGCGATGCAGTAGATATCAATAAATCGATGAAGACCAACTTAATAAATCCCCTGTCGACGTAAGAGAGCTTTTAGTCACAATACGAAATTTTAATTCCTCATATTGAACGAAAGCATATACATATATAGTGTATGGAGTCTTTGATGTATATTTTCAGGCGTTACGAACACTTAACATAAATTTAATACAACCTCCTATTCTAGATATAAAAGAAATTATCGACTGTTGGGTATCCAAGATTCGCTTCAAAATGAATGAAAATTTATTACTAACATTTAACACAAAAGAAACAACTCGATTGTAAATTATCTGCATCTGTTCCGAAAACTGTATTGCTTTCTTCTAATCCCATTTCCTGTCAAATATTCAGACTAAGTTAAAATTTTTTTTTTTCAATTTTTTATCTTTTTCTTTTTAGTTTATCTTAGCAGCATTTCCAATAACATTAACGTGAAAATAATATAATTAATTTATTTAAATTTTTATAACTATTATAACGAAAAACTCGAATTTATTACTAAACTGAGAAAATTTATAACAAAAAAACAAAGAATAATATTTTTTAATTACTATTATAAAAATGACAAAAAAAAATTCTCAAAAAAAATGCCAAAACAGTTTAGTTGTCATTAATAATTAGAATAAAATATTTAATAATTTAAAAATTATTCATAATTAATGAATAAAAAAATGTTGGAAGTATAGTTGTTCAATATTTAAATCAAAAGCAAACAAAAGAAAAAAAAAAACGCAAACCGATACAAGTTATCATTTATTTATAGTTTATAAAAAAAAAGGTTCCACTTCAAAGCTAATAACTATTAGTTTTAATACAAAGACACAAAAACATATATAATACTTTTAGGAAAGTTTTGTTCTTTTCTTTTAATTTTTCATTAATTAAAAAAAAATTTAAACTTCCTGGGAAACTATAAAAGTAAAATAATAGTTTGTTTTTTCTAGTAAAACAAAGTTTCTCTGTATTGAATACTAACAAGTTTAACACAGACATCATTATTACTTCAGTTATGATGCAAAAAAAAAAAAAGAAAAAATTGAAAATACAAACTTGAAAAATATTAAGAGAAGTCCAATAAATCCGTTTAATTTAAATAAAAAAAAGAAAAAAAGTTGGAACTCTAAATTTTTGGATTTAAAAAAAAGCACTTTATTGGAAAAGGTAAGATATCTAGAACTTTTTTCAGATGTACGACGCGTAGAATCTGGGCTAACGACCGTCTGCATGCAATCCGGAAGGTGCGTGTATTAAATAACGGATAAGAAGGTTGTGTTCAACTTGAGACAAATTTTTGTTACTCACGAGAGCTGACCACAGCCTGGCAGTTGTCCGGTTTACTTATTAAATAAGTTTAAAATATAATGGCGTCAAATTTGATTTCAATACGTCTTATCTGTTTTTTACTCGCAAGTTTATAGATCGACCATGCCCATTTTTGCATTAGAGTTTTGAGTTTTGTTAACAAAATCTTCTCTTATGTGTGACAGAAGTGTCGCCTTTAGAATGAAAGACCATGCTTAAATCAATGCGGGCAGGGTTGTATGCCGATCACGTACATTTCTAACATTTTGGCTCTTCAATATAAACTGAGAGGGTATATGCGAAATTTCAACTTTATAACGCAATTTTTGAGATAGTTGGAAGTGATCAGACGCAAAGGTTTAAACGGGTTTAGTATACTGTGCCAATTAATAATAATTTTATGAGATTTGATGCGAAGAACGGAAAGAGACAACCAGTAAATTCTTATGCTTCGTTTTTCTTTCAACACGAGCGTATATTATATAGGTGTAAAAAACTCTAAAGAGCTGTTGCGTATGATCAACGTCGTCCATTGAACAAGTCACGTTTGATGCACATCAAACTTAAAACATTAACATCGCTAATGTTCCTGGCCTGAAACCTGCTTAAATACGCCTTACTTCACAGGAATTTTATTCTTTCCTTTGTGTTACTAAAATAGTACGAATACAACCTCAGCGAACGTCATTCACCAAACATCGCAAATCCTTCTTCTAAAGAATCTAATTATCATCTTAGGGAAGGTGATTTGACCAAACACATATCCTGAACATCGAAGGACGATCAATTAGTAAAACCTATTTCATATTAATAAAATATATCGCTTTAAGTGGTGTTGTATAGTAATTATTAAAGTACTCAATTTTTGACAATTCTTTCAGTTCTATGACAGTTAGTTTATTGAAATTTTTTTATATCTCTAACATTACACCAGTTCTGTATGACAGCATGACAGCATAAAAATATAAAAGTAAGTAAAGCAAAAGGCGTCTCTTTGCTTACTCATTGAACTTGTGAGTTCTGTGAATAAAAGTTTATCCATATTAAAATATTATACTTTTCATATATTTATTCTCTGTTCACATTTATATATTTACTGACTTGTCGTCATGAAATTTGTTTTTTCTTAAAGCTCGAAAATGTAAAATACAACAAAAACAGATAGATAACAATTACTTTAGAGACATTCATAAATGTGTGTAATTTATGTAACCTATATATATTATTATGTAAAGCAGTATAATAATGTAATATTTGCTATTGTGGGAAAATGGAATGCATTTCTTATAAGGATTTTTATTTCAAAAATATACACAAGGAGCAACACAGGTTATATATCTATATATATATTATGTACATGAATATATATATATATATATATATATATATATACATAGAACACAAAATATACACCACTAAGATATATAAGTTTTCTTAATTGTCCTTTAGTACAAGAGTATAACGTTTTAGATATAAAAAATTGCACTTTACATATCAGTGGGAAGGACATCAGGTATTAAATATTTACATAGTTCGGTTTCATTGTCGATGAAAATCACTTTCTGTGCCGTATTATCATCAATCAGTTGACGTATGACTGGCCAAATAGTTGAAAAAAAACCTGGTGAATTCAATATAAGGCATACGCCTAGGCGTTCAGGATAGTGTTTACTGAGTAGCCAAATGAGATTTTTGACCAGCTGCATATCCATACAGGAAGTACTAAATTCTGCTAAATCAAAAACAATGCACAAAGTATCAGTGACCTCTTCAAAACATTTTTGACAGCCTTCCTCTAAACATTTGACGATAAATTTAGTCATCTCATCTATATCACGCGTATTAGAGTTGTGATTTTTTGCTGGTATGTAAATGATAGGTCGACCAGCACAATCGCGATGACGCAGCACGCGGGCCTTATCACCATATTGCTGCAGTTCTGGCAAATTCGCCAGGTCACTTACACCATATTGCTCGCGCCATTTGTTTGTTTTAAGTATTGCCTAAACAAATTTTAAACGACAATATTACAAAACTTAAACATTAAAAAAAAAGAAGAGATTTACGATTCACCTGGAAAGCATCATCAATGGTTTTAAAAGCTCTTAAATAGCGTTTTAGTGAATAATCATTATGGTATTGTTTAGGATCCGCCTCCGCTATGAGTTTCATCCTTTCCTTTAGGTCTTGCAAATCATTAACATTGATAGGTTTTGCTGCTTCCTGCGACATTCTCTACTCTTAACCGAATTCGCAATATCCAAAATTATAATCTGATATTTTATCGGCCTCCGTACAAAATGATGTTAAATTATATAAAATAAAATTAATAATTGATAAAAATTAATAAATTTTTCTTAATCTGTATATCTCTGAAATTTCTTAGCAGTTTCAATTATCGGCAACTCTGCGTTATAAATTCTTACTGCACCGAGCTGCTAAAATTACATTACAACATTAGTACGTAATATACTGCTGTGTACCGTAAACTAAAAGGTCTATATCAGGGATGGAAAAAATTATTAATATCTGCTCCATCTGCTCTAAAATTAGATATCAGATCTGTTATTTTTCAAAATCCTTATCATCACTAGTAATTCCAGAATATCGAGGTAATAGACAAGTTTATCAACTACTCTTTAACCCAATAAAGCTAGTTGGTTTCGATAGTAATGAACAACATGTGGTTGACGAGGGAAGCAAAACACCGACTATCGTTTTGGGGAGTAAAACATTATGGATTCTTGACGTGCGAAGCAAAAAAAAATTGGCGAGGTGAGGAAAACATGTATTGTTGACGACACTACTAAAACACTAGTATAGCATTTTATTAGCCAGCAAATGAAATACTATGTACTGACTTTTTGATTTTAAATTCCATACATTTGTAAGCATTCATTGTATGTGTACTGTGGTTCGCTAATATTAACCTAGTTGAGGCGCATCTTACTCTAAACAGTTGACTGACATAGTGCGATATTTATTAATTCGATATTGAGAAAATTTTATAGTTACGGGCAGGAAATTTTCATTACGCCAGAAGGATTTTCCAAAATGATTTTTAGTTCACGAATTTAAAAAAAGGAAATTTCTGATTATATGTTTTACTTTAGTCCATTTTATACGTTTTTTGATTTTTTTGAATGTAATACATCCACTTTATTCAGCTTAGCTATGATCGATTGATTCACAGAAAGTAAATAAGCGTAATTGTACTTACGAAGTTCCAACAATTTCAATACTAATGAAAAGTCCATCAAAACTGAACTCAATAAAATAGTATACATACTTTTTAATTATTATTACAATTTATTTAGAGTGAAAAATAAAAGGTTTCGGCATTCACAAAGTATATATTTCATTGTAAGATTTCGACCACAATTTCAAAGTGGACGAATAGTATACATTGGCGTGTTTCTATAGTATGACCAAGGCGGAAAAATAAAACATCCATATATATAGACATATACATATATAAGCGATTTTTTGTGGTTATATCAGTTTCAAGCAAATGAAATGAAAAACTTAAAATCTTTAACTAAACTAAAAGTTCAGCGACGATGTACTAACGCTTCCTACGACAATAAAAGAAAGCAGTTGTTACTATAATATACAGTTTATTTTGTCGGTAGGTGAATTACTAGATATGGTAACGCCGCCTCCTCGTGTTTCATTCGGTGTGAAATTTTTTATTTAGACAAAGTAAAAACAAATCGCAAACACATTTCCTCATATATATATATATATACATATATGTATATATATGTATGTACATATGTATATATATGTATATATATATATATATATAATTATATCAACTCAGTCAAGAAAATAACGTGTGAAAATTTATAAGAAAACATAAAAAGTGAAGAAATCGGAGATTAAAAGAAAACTAGAAATAATAAACTAAAAGATTTGCGTATATTTGGTTGAATTATTAGTTTTTTTTATTTGATAGTGTTCGCGTGCATGTGTATCAACTTTTGTATACTCCGTTGTGTGTGTTATTTTATTTTGGACAGCTCTTCAATCGTCTGCCTCTCTAGCTGGCGGTGGCTAGCTGACATCTAGCTGGGACCAATAAAGCAAAATTACAGCAACAATAATTAAGCAATTTATTAGTGCTTTTGTCTAATTACAAAGAAATTTTGTGACTATATATCTCTTTACATACATAACTTCAAGGTCTTGTTGGGGCGCAGTGACTTGGTTAGCTGCGCACGCATTATTCATTATAAAACGCCTTTCTTTTTGGCTGTTCGAGATTGTCACACACAGGCAGGCGAGAATTTACTTAACGTCGATTGTTTGGCACACAGTGTGTGTGATCCCTTTTCCTCCCCGTCCCCGTCCTTTTTCCCAAACACAAAGCGAACTACATCATCATATATTTAATAACAACAACAATCATTACTTTCAACAAATGGCTGACGTAAATGACTCCAGTGAAGTCTTTGTTTTGGAATTGCACGAGGATGAAAATCCCCGCGATTCTGATGATGATAAAATTGAATTGGACGATGTAAGTAAAATCCATATGTATAATATTGTTCTCGTATCATCCTACATATCAATGCGGAGAGATGTTTCTAAATTGACGATTTACGGTAAACATTAAATTTCTATTTGAAATGAAGACAAAAACAGAATAATAACAAAAACAAATAACTATATATATATACATACATGTCTTACAAGTTATTATTGCGTTCCAAATGAAAAAAAGCAACAACAACAAAGTGCTAACAAGCGGAAATACCAAAGAAACCCGATTCGATCGATTGTTAGTGATGTTACACTATCAAAGATTTTTCTGTTTATTTATTTATTTATTTGTTTTCATGCTCATAACTTTTGCATGATAATGATGCAAAAGAGCATAGTTGAGTATTGGTAGTTGTGTCAGGCCATAATGCTCAAATTTCGTATTGCTTGTTTCATTCAAACGCTGAATGATTGAGCAAAAAAAAGAAGGAAAAAAAAACTTTACGACACGAACGTGTCTTCAGTAAATGAACAAATTTATTTGCATCTAATTAAATAATTCATGGGTAATGTGAAGTATTGGTTGATGTGCCTGGTATATGTATCTCTTTATGAAATATAAATTTTTCGTAAAACAATTTTTATATAAAATACTTATTGTATGCATATATACAAAACTTTTTAAAAGTATTTCCTTAAGTTGTATGTGAAATGAATTGAAGTGGCGCCCACAATAACACCTGTTTGTTGATAAATTATTACTTACATTATTCCCTGTGCTTACATGTAAATTGTAACGAGACAGCTTCTAGATAACTTGTACTATGAAATATCTAATTAATGTACCTTCGCATAGCCCGAATACGGGTAAATGGAAAGGGAGCATCTAATATATTTACAAAATTGAACACATAAAATATAAATTTAATGAGAGTATTCTTGATATTAATAACTATTTAACAAATTCCTGCAGCTGATAACAGATCCAAAAGTCATATATGTAATTAAAAAGCATGCATACGCTGAGAGAAGGTATTATCAATCATATCAATATGGCACCTACTATATGTACAGCGTTTGTCACACTGTTCAGACAAAAGCGTACTTTGCCTATCAAATCGCACTGATATTGTGACATTCAGTAAAGATTAGACAATATGCAGTCAATTACTTATAATTATTTTTTTTTTTTTATAACGTGTTCCGATAGTGTTTTGTGCTTTTTGATTATATTTCTCATAAGCTCGCCATTGCAGTGTGTTAAACTCGAATTCTCATGTCAATGGAATTTTTAAAGTCGACTTTATTCAATTTTGAAGATCAATATTGCCCAAGGCCAATATTGGAATGATTAATAATGAATGAAAGCTGAAGTAAACTCCTAAGTGATATAACTTTATTATTAATATATTATACGAGTCACTTGACCCGTTTTGATTTCGTTTTGCGTGCCGACCTTGCGACAGCGCAAAGAATTTTTTTCATTTACTTTTTACGTCCACCACACGGTATATATCAAGCTTACACTTGTAAAATATAGGAATTACTCGAAATTGGAAGGAACCACAATGTAAATAGCCGGACGATTAGTTAAGTCTCCCGTCAGTCTGTCTGCCTGTTTTCAGACATCTTCATATCAATCAGAGCTCCATATATACCAGAGCGGAATCTGTCTTTACCCATTTCAAAAGGAATACAAAAGTATTTTTTAAATGTATTTTCATTGCAAACTTTTAAGGTCTTTCTGTCCTGAAATGCGGCTGCTTAATCATCGCAAACATTTAAAGCAGAATTAAAAACTGACTCCTACGTTCACACATCCACAAAACTCGACATTTTGAATCCAATAGACGGCACAAGGAGAGATTATATTAAATATAATTGTAAACTAATGACATAGCCATCGTTTAATATGTGTAAGGAAAACAAAAATTGCAAAAGTTCTCTATGTAAACAGAAAAAGTTATTCATTAACTTTCTATAATCTTTTTACGTTTCAAACGGGAAATGCCTCCATACATTTCATTCGTCAATGTTGAGGTTACATGTTGTGTTTCTCTTAAAAGACAATTGAAGTACGCTAACATCTTGCATCAACCATTCATGCTATGCACTTCGTAGACGATTCATAGTTTCCTTAAAATATCCAAAGCAATACGTTAAAAATGTAATTTGCTTTTCTTACCGAAGGATCTTAGTAAACGCTTTCTAAAAATTTTACCAATTTTAGCTTTTAATTAATGTGTGAAAGTGTTTATGCTTTGTGAAAAGTGAGAGAGCGAAAGGCAGCTCGGCGGCAAATTCGCTTAGACGTACGCAATTATCCGCCTATTGACATTACAAATGCCCCATCAGATCTCACTTTTCTCATCTCGCAAATTAATCCTAGCTGTGTACATATTTTTTTCTCTCTAATTTAGTGCCGTTAAGTTCAGAAAACCGGCTAGAGCGATTCTCGTAGATGGCCTCTTTCTACTCTTTAAAGTTTTTAGTCATGCTGCGTTTTTGTTATGGTTAAGTAATATACATTAAACATGTTACTCTTTGAGTATGTTACGTTAAGTATATTGCTCTTCGGATCTATTGTGTTCTATTGGCTTGTGTGTTTTGTGGTAAAACTGCAACAGTTAGAGTTTCAAATTGTAATTTAATTTAACTTTGATTCGAGGAAATCTAATCAGCTACAATTATGATTTGAAGTGGATTTTAAAGACAAGATTTTGTAGAAAATTGTATGGAGAGAGTGATGTAGTCAATTGGTTTGCAGGTATTACATATATATATATATATATATATATATATTATATACTATAGTCTATTTGTGTATTAGCGTACAAAATTATGGCATAGTTACGCTTGAAAAGAATACTTTTACAGTGCAATTACATATTTCGTTTACATGTCGTATATAATTGATGAAACACACATTTGGTTTGGGTAGGAAATTTATTTATCATAAAACAATTGGGAACATTTTAGTGGGATATGGCCAACCATTAAATAGCCTACACCGCTTAATGCAGTTATCAACGTAACGATTTTTCAAAATAAGGCTTCACAGAGGGAGTGGTCGAAACGCTGGTTCAAAGTGAACCATTTTCAATAATGGCCGTCCTTGATCCAAAAAAAAAGATGTCTCAAAAATTGTAACCTATAAATTGAATACAAGAAAACAAGATAAACAGAAAGGCCGACGCTTAGATCGATGCAAAAAGTGATTTTAAATCGATCGCAACACCGCAAGGCGCGTCTATTTAAAGTTCTTCTGACTGTTGCATACCCCGCACAAACTTAATATACCCTTGTACCACAAGTAGCATAGGGTATAATTAGCCTTAAATGAGTATCAAGAGATTCGATCCAAACCGAATTTTTGTTTTTTCTTTTTTGATTTTGTTTTCTCGTTTTGTGCCCAAATAAGAAGTAAACGTTGAAACTAAACAAACCGGAAAATGTAAACATTCTTTCAATACACTAAGCGTTGACAATCTTATCAATGTCGCACCGGGTATTAGACAGTTTAACATTCCCGTTTAACACCTAAAACTCTTCCAATCCCTTTACAGTGCACAATGTAAATACTTGCTAGACCACAATTGTATTTAGAAAAATAAATTGAGGTAATTTAGTCACCTTGATGTTAAATCTTTCAAATAGAGTTGGCGAATATCCTAAGCATATGGTTATTATAAGTATGTTGAAACGACTTTTGTCTTTTCTTATATTTTTAATTTGATAGAAATAATCGTGAACATTATAATAAATCTTGATTCGTATGTTAATTAAGTTCTTTTTTTCGTTGCACGTAAGCACATGTTTATTTTTATATACATATGCATATATGAAATATTTTCACCCAGTGTCGTAATATGCATACTTGTAGTGTTTAAAATTATTCTCGCAAGTATTTTTATGTGTTTTAATATTTATTTCAACGCAATTTCGAAATATTTTGAAATTATAATATTAGCTTCTGTCCAATAAAGTGTTATTAATTTAAAAACTTATTGCGCGGTTTATGTGTAATAGATGAGTTTATTTAGTTATCCTCTTTTCGCGATTATATAAATAATCGTCCATACGAAATAATGACTCTAAGTGCTTTAGTTTGCAGTTTAATTTTTATTTCCATTAAATATTTATCCCAAAAAGATTTGCCCAACCATACATGAAGTTCCCAATATCGATTAAGGGGTCTTAAATGTAATGTGATGTCTAGATTTTTTAAATTATTCAATGGTTTAATGGTTATTTAATTGTTGAGTAAAATAAATTATATTTATTTTAAGAAATTTGTTCACAAGCAAGAACAGCGAATAATTGATTTTGTGTAAAACTTAGATTTAGGGTAATCATTATAATCTTATAGCACACACGAAATTTGAGACCCACTAATGCAGTTTAAACAAAGTACCCATAAAAATCTTGTAAGTGTATTTCCTTGTTTATGGCTTTGTATAACGAAATCGTCAAACTATCTCAAAAATTGTTATCTATAGGCTGAACAGAAGAATACAAAATAGATGGACAGCGAGACTGAAAGGCAAGCTGAGATCGATTCAAAATCGGTATAATTACAGGGTGGATTTATCTCAAGTCCTTCTGGGTGTTGTCTATATCCGTATAAACATCGCAAAGCAATCTACCAAAGGGACTTACAGCTGTATACGCGGAAGAAATTAAATGATTTTACTCATCAATTATTATTATACTGCAATCCTTATACCACTGCACAAGATCTTAATTAAATCAATTTTCACAAGTTTTCTACGCTTAGAACATCTAAGAAGTTCTTGGTTAAAGCGATTACGTCGGCGTTATGGACAAATATTTTAAAGCCAAGCGAGATGAAAATTTTAATCACCCTTCCGTAATGAAAGGGAATACTTTAGGAAAACTCTTTTTTATTGCTCCTTTTGTATATGGATGGGAATCGCCCGTTATTTATTTATTCTTTTTCAATTGTAGACTTAATTTAGCTTTACGTTTATTGAAGTATTGAGTTTCCTAAATTGCATAGATAACTTTTTGTTTTCTTTTTATTACTATTAATTGTTAATTCAACATTTTGCAGGTCGACCTGGAACCAGAATTAAGCATAAACATACAACAAGAGTGAGTATTAATATAAAATGCAATACAAATATCTGCTTTTTTAAGATTCTGTTTGAACATAATATTTTAGTGAAGCGAAAATTTTTAAAAAATTTTACGCAAATTATATTTATAGAGCTGAAGGTCAGGAAACCATACAATTATCCGAAGAAAATGTAAATCCTGGGAAAATTAAATTAGGACCGAAAGATTTCGAGTTGAAAAAAGTTCTGGGAAAAGGTGGTTATGGCAAAGTTTTCCAGGTAAAAAAATAAACGATAAAAATCAATTTCTCTTAATTTTTTTAATAATCTGCTGTATTTATTCATAGGTACGCAAAACCTCTGGTCGCGACGCCAACAAATATTTTGCCATGAAAGTCTTAAAAAAAGCATCTATAGTCACGAATCAAAAAGATACAGCTCATACGCGTGCTGAGCGAAATATATTAGAAGCCGTTAAACACCCTTTTATTGTTGAATTAGTTTATGCTTTTCAAACGGATGGGAAATTGTATTTGATTTTGGAATATCTAAGTGGTGGTGAACTATTTATGCATTTGGAACGTGAGGGTATATTTCTGGAGGATACGACATGGTAAAAAAAAATTGTAAATTGTAAACAATTTTTATATAAAATTTGAATTTAATTTTGAATTTTAGTTTCTATCTAAGTGAAATTATAATGGCTTTGGGTCATTTACACAAATTGGGCATAATTTATCGTGACTTGAAACCGGAAAATATACTACTGGATGCTCAAGGTCATGTTAAACTAACCGATTTCGGTTTGTGCAAAGAACATATACAGGAAGGCATCGTTACTCACACATTTTGTGGTACCATTGAATACATGTACGTGTTCAGTTAATTAAAAATTAATTAAGTAATTATGGGTAAACATTTTAACATTGTTCTCATATATAACAAAAAAGGGCTCCCGAAATTCTTACACGTAGTGGTCATGGTAAAGCCGTTGACTGGTGGTCTTTAGGTGCTTTAATGTTTGACATGTTAACTGGTGTAGTAAGTTGAAATTGTCTTTAAAAATACAATTCTTTAGATATTTGTGATTTAAACTTCTAATTTTTTTTTCGTTAGCCTCCTTTTACCGCAGAAAATCGTAAAAAAACGATTGAAACCATATTAAAAGCCAAACTAAATTTGCCTGCTTATTTAACCCCGGAAGCTAGAGATTTAGTACGCCGTTTAATGAAACGTCAGGAATCGCAACGTTTAGGTAGCGGTCCTGAAGATGCGGCCGCCGTGCAATCGCATCCTTTTTTTAAACACGTCAACTGGGATGATGTATTGGCCCGACGCTTAGATCCGCCAATTAAGCCACTTTTGGTAAAACAATACAGTACAAACAATACAAGCAAATGAAATTTTTGACCTATTCTCGATGCTCTGAAAATTTTAGCGCAGTGAAGACGATGTGTCACAATTTGATACAAGATTTACCAGACAAATTCCCGTTGACTCTCCAGATGAGACAACTTTAAGCGAAAGTGCCAATTTAATATTTCAAGTAAGTCTTATATGTTTCTTGTTGTATTAATCATTGAAGAAAGTTGAAAATGAACTATTGAAAGTAATCTCCGTTTATCCATAAATTCTATCGTAAAATAGTCGGTACCTCTAATGCGAGTTTGTACGCACCGAGTTTGTAGGTACCGTAGCCTATAAATAAGCTTTAAATTTTCTCTACTGTTAATTGACAACACATTCGTAACATTAGGCTTTTTCATCTGCTTCCGTGGTGTTTTATTTTAGTCAGTAGCTGGCTTAAGTCCAATACAATAAGATTTCCATAAGATAGAAAAAATACAGGAACTACAGGCCAGTCTAGTTATTATTCATGATTTGTGAATCTTACCGAATATGTATATTCTGAATAGCCGAATCAAATTATGTAAGCCAATCGACTTGTCTGTCTGAAGACACAAAAGCCATTTAAATTTATTTGCTTGTTCGTCCATAATCAGTTAAAATCAGAAAATAAACGAATATCCCCTTTAATAGTATGCTTTTTAGGCGCCTGACATTTACCGGTACCCTAGCAGGGAAATTTAGGGTGTCTTGCCCTAGGTGGCGAGTTTTTATTTATTAATTAAGCGCATACGTGATATTTCATAACCGCCAGTTTTGATATCTACCCTCGCTACGAGATATCACATAACCGGCAGTGGGTTAACCATCCTACTCCATTTGATGTTATATAAATTATAGTTTTTATATTCACTGAATGTTTAATACCGAATATGTATTGACTTATTCTTGTATAGAGGTTATTCTGCATAAGTTTGCATGTGAGTGCAACGCCGGCATATGTTCCAGTTGCCAAAGACAATGTAGGTTCAGTTACCAAGGATATATTTATTACCAAGAAAGTAAAAACATTGCTTCGCCTAATATATCTCTTCGTTTCTTCTCGTGACCAAATATCAAAAATTGTATCTTGTTTTCATGGAAGTCGTGATTCAAATTGAGTAAAATTAATTTTTTGTCAAGGGATTTTATTATTCTTCAGCAATTTTTTTACAATATTAAAAATTAAACATCGTTGCTCGAGTAAGGGCATAGTTTTCATTAGAGCTTTTATATGAGGTGGAGGCTTAAAAATTTCACCCACCGAATTCCGAATTTTTTGCGGTCAATTTCTGTGTCACATTGATGCTATTGACCCATTTTCGTCATAAAATAAAAATTAGTCCTTGTTATATATATAAATGGTTTTACAGTGCGTGGTTAAAAGCAAAGGCTACTTGGTCTAAACTTTTCACATCACTTGAATGTGCCGAAGCACTATTACTTAACGCTTTTTCCCGAGAAATTTTTTAATTCTGCCATATTTTTCATATTACGATTTATTCCAAATGTAACGATACATAAAGAACGTCTGGTCCCATGGAGTTTCAATTGAGGCAAAGCAGGGCTATCTATTAAACTTCGGCAATATATTTTATAAATGGCGACTAGTTCGGTGAATGCAAAAACGCATGGACGGTTAAACAGACAAGCTTAAATCTTTGCAGAAAATCATTTCGGGTCTAACGGTATAAATGAAAGTAGGTCTGTCTTAAATTCTTTATGTGTTACACGCATCCATGCATACTTAATATACTCTGCACCACCGGTGATGCAGGATAAAATGTTATAAAGATTATAATAAATATAAAAAAGTTGATTCCATGCTTTTTATCGCAATATGTCGAGAATCAAATTGTCTGGCACTTTGATCATAAAAGCACAACTTCAATCCCCTTATTGCATTGGGAAGTGATTATAATCTCCTCGTTTTAAACGAATTTGAATGTTTTCATTATACTCTTTACTTACAACCGCTCGTATATAGTCATCATGTACGTACTATAAAAACAATTTATTTATTATTTAAGTAACAAAATTTATTTAAATTTCTGGCTATTGCATCAGTTTGGGAATTTTGTGACCACTTAAGCGGCACTGAACGGTTTACATTTAATTTTTATAAGAGAGAGCGCATTGGAAATGTGATTCTTTTAACGGTATACCCACTGGTCCATCAGTGTACTCACAAAAATTTAAACCAATTCGCTTTAACGGATGGCATTTACTTTTCGGATTACCCCATTTTCCTTTAAAAAATAACCAGCTTGGAGTTAATGAACGTCCTTTAAAAAAAAAAAAAAGCTGCAATTCGACCAAGTATTCCGAAGATCTTAGAAAAATTATATCTCACCGTATGATTTAAGATTTTCATATGTAATATCGACATGTTTCCAAGTATTCCAGGGAGTACCAAAACCGTTTATATCATATAAGCGAGCTACTTTAACAAAACGATGTTTACCGGGAGCTGTCCACAGGCCGTGAGAACCCTGCAAAATATATATATTTCTGATATTTATTGAAAACTTTGAAAATTTGTTTACCTTAGCAGCAAACAGCACTGGATGATCATTGAAAGTAGTTACAGTTTTTGGGAAATTAGGCCTTTGCAAAATTCCTTTGCGTGTTTCTTGTTTCTTAAACTCAAATGAACCAGTCAAATGATTATAAGTGTAATAAGCACCAGCGTCGTGAGCTGAAACGTACATGGCTTCCGGTTCGGCTGCGCAATTAAAATATAAACTCATGTGTTCCCAATCTCCAATGTGACTGCCTATATCTTTATTGCTGCCCAGACAGTAGCCATATACTGCCGGAAATGGTATGCTGCCGAAGGGTCCCAAGCTCAAAGTGCACATATTCTTACCCTTCAATTTGTTTATTGCTATAGGCAATTTTTTTTTAACAGTTCATAAGCTTGCATACCTGACTAAATGGATAAAACATCCAATAGGTGACATGGAACATCGGAATTTTAATATCTTTTCTGTAAGCGAAGCTTGCTTTGTGTTTCTGTTGTTTTTGCATTTCCCCTTCGTAGCCCACTATATTTTCAAAGTCATCTAAGGGTAAACTGAATTTGACATTGTCTGCCAAATTGGCGATGAAATTATTACATTTTTCTGCTTCTTGGGTGGTCGCTTCCAATGATAAATTCAATGGCAATGGCATTGATAAATCTTTGGCAGCGGTTTGTACTTTTTCACCCATTACTAAATTGTAGTTAGCTACGATGGGCGCTCGCTTCTCCGGTATATTGCGTCGTATCCTCTTAAACATGGGATATAATCGCGATGAACGTCTAAAAGTATCATTTTTACTCTCTTGAAGTTTCAACGAAATGGGTATGTAAGCAGCTCTGGTGCTCATCGGCGGTGACGGTGATGGCGTAATATCCAATTTCAAGGGATTATTTTCCGGTAAGCATAAACTTACTACCGCGTAAATAGGAACTGGTGCAATATTAGGATTGTGTCCGTATATAAAGGAAGTTTTGTTTTCTAAGAGTTGCTCTAAGCAAAAAAAAAAAAAAACGAATATTATAAGAAGTTATTTATTATTAGTTTTTTACAAACAATTCACTTAAAATTACCTATATTCGTATTAGTTACTAAGTAGCTTTTCTCAGATATATCTCCCACTGGCATGCCAAGTGTGAGGGGCTTACCCGTATTTTCGGGATGAACATGAATTAAAAATTCCTCAACTCCTAATGGCATGAATTTCTCTTCAGGCGCTAACCATACTATTGGCGCCCATTGTTTTATTAAGTTTTCAACTATAAAAATGAAAAATGAAAAATAAAAAAATTATTGTGAGGCATTCGTTGTGACCAATCAACACAAACAGAAATTAGATTACATATTAAAATTAGTTGTTGTACGCTACTTTCTAATCATATTTTAATAGCAATTTGTTTCGAATTATACTTGTGTGACTGTGTCTTTAAAATTTAATTTCATCCATTTTACACAACACCGACTTTAACTTGATTTTTCACTGGTTTAAGAAACCAGTTTTACAAACACTAATATGAAGAAATCATTAAAAAGGCCTGTTTGTCTCTAGGGCGATTTACATTGGTCCTATGCTAGTAGGAGAGAATTGTATAAGTTTCTTTAATATTTCCATTAATATTTGTTTGCTATTTATATTGACAAAGCCATGAAAATTTTTTTAATATATTTTGCACCTTTTCACTTATTAGCTTACGCACAAGTGTCCCTGTGCAATTATAAAATCTGACAATAAAATAAATCTATGAATTTATTAGCGAAGACTTAATTTCTTTTCTCGATCTTTATGCTCTGGAGATTTTTCATAATAAATGACGATGATAGTAAAGCATAAAGAGCTAGGGCTGGAACAGATGGATTCAAAATGTCATGCAATTCATGGTCGTGAAGAGAAAAGAATCTTGTAAGGATAATTAAAAATTTCCAGTTATTACGAACGCATCTGAATGTCAAAAATATCCTGATCGGTTCGTTGCTTTCGCAGTGCAAATCACATGTTTATCGTTTTTAATAAGAGTTGATTTTCCGTAGCAGTGCATACTCGTAGCAAAGGTACACCTTCTCTATTTTTTGCATAGCTCTTTGCTCAAAGCAAAAAATTTCTTTAAAACACAAAAATTTCAAAGATTTTAATCACAAAGATAAGGATAATAAAACGCAGAAATTGGAAAAGTTTTTGCCGTAATATTCTTAAACATTACACTACGACTTTTATCTTCTTCTTCGTTCGTTACATCGCAATACATGGTTAGGTGGTCAGTAATCGCAAAGAGAAAAAAGTTTCGCTCGTTAGTACATTGGAAAGCATGTGAGTTTATTGCAATTTATGGGACTGGAATCGAAAAGCATGTAGAAAGACTTCGTTCGTATGCTTGTGAAGTTTGTGTTTGTAAGCGTCTTAATTAATATCAGTTGCATATGTAAAATATTCTTAAAACACTTTTTTCGGTATGAACATCTCAGTCAAATCGGATCCTGAAAAATTTTAATTTCAATTCATTTGTATTTGCATAAAGGATGTGCTAATGTCCACTAGAATGAATTGGAAATAAGTCGGAATTAAAATTCTATAATTATTTGTGGATTTGTAAGCATACCGATCGAGACCAGTTTAAGCGTGAATTTTTCGCAAATCACACCCATTTCTTGGCATTAGATTCTTAATCGATCAGGAAAGGTGTACGCCAACTGTCGGCTCCCTATCCTCGTTTTTGTAACTATGCTAATTCCACAAAGATTATCGGTCAAATGGATTCTTCTCGTAGAAACAGTTACACGTCGTCGGTATCCCGAAAAATTGGCCAGAGAGAAAAATTGAAAAACAAATCCGAACATTTGTCAATTTTTGCGTGCCTTGTAACTATTTTTTTTAAGCTCAAAAGCTGAAAGAAATCAAATTGATCCACGCAGTGGTACTCGAGTTAACGAATCCATACTCATAATAATTTTAGTCCAAACAGTATTATATTTTAGGACAAAATTGTAAAAATATTTTCATCAATATATCACAAGACCATAGAAAAGCCGTTAATTAAAAACTACGTTGATAATGTAATGTTGATGATGGTGTTGTAAACTGAACACTACCCGAAAAACCAACATTTCCCAGTTGCCTCTCGTGAATACTGATATTTTCGAAACAAATTTTTTGTCTGTTATTGCAAATTTTTTAAACTTTTAGTCGAAATCTAATATTAAGAGTACAGAGATTGTAATTAATACTGTAGAGTACAGAATAACACTGCTACTTCTTCATTTGAAGCTACATAAATTATCATAACGAAACAAGTGATGAACAGTGGGTGCGCCGTAATGTCTAAAGACATGATAAAAAATAAGGCTGAATATCGTTGATAATCGCGTTTGAGCGGTCAGTGGAGGTGGTGCATTAAAGTTTTTTCCAACCAAAACAATATGCGGAAAAGTTGTAGCTAACGATGGATAATACTTTGAATAAAATACATTGTACCAATTTCTCTGAAAAAATCTTCAAAGTTACAAAAAAAAAAAAACTCCCAAGATCTATTTATCCAATCAGTTATTGCGTTATTTGGATACGTACATAACTATAGGCAACGAAAATCTCTCGAAAAAAACCTTAATATTTTGTTATTCAAATCGAAGAATTGATTTATTTGAATCACAGTAACAATTTACTCCGCTGAAGCAATGAATCAATTCCTTACAAATACAATCTACTCTATTGGATCACTGCGCTCAATTGTTTACCCAAATAACGATCAATTCTCTATCGAATAAAGGTCTCTGTTATATTATTATAATAAGAAGAAGATGCTCTATTTCGCTACTAGTCATCCATCTTTCGAGCAAATTTTTTGGTTTATTTGTATTTTGCTCACAGGTCGTACTTATACGGAAATCTTATTAGAAGTCCTTAGTTAAGCTTAAAGACCCTAGAGATTATTTAAGATTTAACAAGCAAAAACGCTATCCTCGGCCAAGACTCACCATTAAAACCCTACGTGGCTGCATCATATGTGATTCTTTATTAACTTTCATAGTAAAATAGCAAAGATTATGTACACCTAATTCTCTTTTTACACGAATTTTTATTTACATGCAATTTGATTAAATACGAGTTAAAAAGAAAAAATAATTCTCTTTTTACACGAATTGGTTTGTTTTAACACGATTTTCAATATTCAATGAATTTTTTTTTGAATTTTTCTGATGAATATTTTTCTTGTTATTTTTATGAATTTTTTCATTCTCACACCTCAAAAATCTGTATTGTAACATCGCGTTATATTTTTCACAATTCGGTTAGATTATATCGACCACATGCATATATGAGTGTGACTCCCTGAATTAAGCATAAAGTGAAAAGTTAAGGTATTTTTTACACGATTCAGTTTGGTTTTCGAAAATATAATTTATTTTTGATAGTATATTTAATAAACTAAGATGTGTTTAAGGACGAAATAAATTCTTAAGTGACACAAATTTTTTAATATTATTTGATGTATCTTTCAGTTGCTTTTGTCGCTCCAAATTACTATTTAGTGAACATCTTGTTTTACACGCATGGTTTGGGAACGTAGCTATCGCGTAAAAAGAGAATTAGGTGTACGTTATTTTAATGTGACGGTATACTTTTCCTGTTAGCAGATACGCCTAACTAAGAACATGAATCCAAACCGTCGAAGTTTAGCAAAATTAATTTTCTTACCAAAGATTTTATTATTCTTCACACTTTTTCGTCATAAAGTACAAAAAATTAGACTTTATTACTTTTTTTTCTTGACTGTTCATGGAAACCTTTATATGGGGTGGAGTGCAAGAAATATACCCACATACATGCTTCAAATTGGCTGCAATTATTTCTTACGACAAATACCTATGGCTGACCAAGTTTCATCATAAAATATTTTATATTAGATATTTTTGCCAAGGCTTATTTATCGTAGGCACGTTAATACGGAAGTCGATCCAAAATATTTGCCCATACGGGCCAAACTTTTCACATCAGTTATTAAATATGTCGCAATATTATTATTACTCAACGATTTTTGTCGAGAAATTTTGAAAATTGCAAATTTTTTTGTGTGTAACGTCTTTGTTTTCTTTAAATGAGATAGTATATGGGGGAGTGGTTGTAAAATCCTTGGGCCAAAATACACCAGTGTAATAAAATTTCAAAAATTACAAAGGGTATGCTGAATAAAAAATAAAAGGACAAAAGGAAGGATAGTCGGACAGACAAGCGCTTCACATATGAATTTTGATTTGATCAGTAGACTAAAAGCTTTATATATATGGACTCGGGTGTGCAAGGACTTCAGGTGGTTATTAATGAAAGGAAAACGTTTTCAAAAGACTGTAAAGTGCACGAAAATTAACACACAAAAAAGTGTAAAAACATAGTTCCTTTGGAAATCAATGAATTCTAAAAATGTCTCCGATTACGGAAAGCTTGGAGATTGATTTATCCAAATTTGCTGACATGCCTTTCAAAAAATTCATGTAAAAACTGAGGCTACTCTTAAGTGTTTGTAATTGGTATCTTATAGAATTTTAATAGAGCGTCGACGTAGATTCATGTTGAAGCAGATCCAAAAACTTTAACATATTTTCATTCAGGATTTTTGTATTTATATTTATATTTTTGTTTATATTTTTATATTTATATAATTTGATTCAATTGTCTTAACGAAATGAGTATAAAACAAACTAAAACGTTGCAGTCGGACAATGTCAGACCACTACTTATTGTACATCATTTTCACTAATACAATTTTATACCTATCAAAAATTATTCCTTATTGCCACATAAAGGCTTAGTTAGAAATTGAGAAGAAATGGCCAGAAATCTCACAAGGAGATCTTCTGGTAAGCGTTTTGCATCGAATGAAGAACTCGTTTTGAAAGCAAATTATTATATAAAGCAAGTCGTGTAATGTGAAAGACATAAAAGAATTGTAAAACCGTTCCATTCGCTGTATCGAGATAAGAAGAGTTTATCCCGAAAAATAGAATCAAGTTTTGCTGAAAGTATTAGATAATTTATTTATTGATTACACCGGTGGACGCAGTAATGTACTCTATCCAATGTGAATGGTTGTAAAACATGAATTTCTCGTATTGATAATATATACGACTAAAAAAAGCTTTTTTATGCATTCCTCCGGCACATCGACTTGCTATGCCGGAGAATCGCCGAGAAACAGTTATAGTACTACACATTCTACGCGTAAAAGTATTGAACACTGCGTTTCTAAATATATATGATGGTATAGAAGTTTTTTCTTCATTTTGAGTTCCTTGTACGACGTCCTTTACACTAAGCTGTTGGCAATCGTGCGAGCTGTCACATGGCCATATCAAAATCTTAGGCATGATCAACAGAAATAAAGAATAATTACACCATTAACTTAATAGTATTATTTGCATAAAATCTTTCTTTAAAAAATAGGAACTCCAGGAACAGGCTTCTCTTATTACCGTCATGCGTAGATGGTAATGTTTTTTTCACATCACTGCACTGTACTCTCGAAATGAAAAAAACTTTGGAATACGAATTTTCTTTTCAAAATCACAAAAAATTAAAACATTATTATGAAAATATTTATATACAGCGGTATACAAGTTTCACTTTCACACATACACACAGCAGACGATCACAATGATGGCAGTTGTGCTTGAT
Organism: Glossina fuscipes; assembly: GCF_014805625.2. Classification (NCBI taxonomy): domain Eukaryota; kingdom Metazoa; phylum Arthropoda; class Insecta; order Diptera; family Glossinidae; genus Glossina; species Glossina fuscipes. The sequence continues at coordinate 313,904 of NW_023998516.1, forward strand.
AGCTTTTTTTTTTTTTTTTTTTTTTTTAAATCATGAAATATATATATGTATATATGTGTGCGAGTGTGTTCGTACGCACACATTTAGGCGGGAAATTTTTAATTGTTGCTAGTTGGGTTATGACGGATACACCTTGGCACTGTATTTGTCGCGTTTTGTTGTTGCTTTATTATTGTGCACCTGTTTATAGTTATTTTGCAAACTAAACACTAAAACACGAAACAGTTTAGTTTCACTGAAGTATTGTAATTTTATGCGACTACGTTTTTGTGATACTATCCAACCATACCTACTTGTTTATGTAAATCGGAAAATGTTGGTCCTCTTGGCGATTTCTGTTGCTGTTGTTGATACAGTCGTCTTTTATCTCCGCTATCATCATGATCATTGGAAATTTTTGTTAACAAAATACTGTTTCGGTTTGGTGTGCTCGTTATATTTATTGTTGGTGATGTTGGTATCGACGTTAATGATGTTGATGTGAATGTGGATGTTGATGTTGATGTTGGTGTTGATGTTGATATTAATGTTAATGTTGACGTTGACGTTAATGTTGTTGTCGCTGTGGTGGCTCTTGAAGTGTCGATAGTAGTGAGACCGACAGACGATTTTAGTAGAGAATTCTCTGCTGCACCAGGTAGCTTAAGCAACTGTAAAATTAATATTAAGCTGCCTAACCAGGGCAAACTGCCATATTTTCTATTTGCAGGTTTTTGTTGTTGCTGTTTGTTATGACAATAAAATAATTGCATGAAAAGTAATGATTTTTTAAATTTCCTCCTCTTAACTGCACACATTCTTTAAATTATAATGATCTTTAAACATAATACGCACACGTGCACGCGTGCAAGCAGGCACACATTCAGATGCTTGATAACTAGCTGGTTAATGCCACGGTTAGTGTCAGAGTGAAGAGTTTTATTATATAACAAATTTTTTCAAACTCTTAGATGACAACACAACGGCTATGTTTGGATTTTCACCAGTAACAAACCAGCATTTCAAGCCAGCAAACAATCTCTTTAGCAGTAAAAAGCAAAGAAACACAAGAAAAATATATTTATTTATATACATACATATATATAAAGCTTTTAATAGTAATACGAGAAGAAAGCGTTCGTGTTTCTTGTTGTTGCTGCGCACTTTCGACCAGACACGTTTTTCTTCTTTCTTTTAGATAGTTAAGCGCATAAAAAAAAAAGGTATAAATAAGTGAAAAAATCGAAATGATAATTTAGTTCTACAACGTTTAGATAGATTGGTCAGTGTTTTATATTGTTTCCTAGTGCATGATTATGAGCAAATGACCTATTCTTCGCTAATCTTGTGCTCATTCAATCATTGTTCGCGGCCACTTATACGACGCGAAAGAGTCTTATCACGCATGCGCAATATTATTTTGTTATAAATTTTTGTTTATTTCTTTATTGTAATATATTTCGCGCTCCTTCGCTTTGCGTGAAAGTACGTTTTCTGAGTGTCATTACTTTTATAATTTTTGTTATTTTTGTTATAAATTTTGTTTTCTTTCTTTGTTTAGCCCCTTTTTTCCTGTTTTTTTTTTTTTTTTTTTTTTTTTTTTTGAATTATTATATCATTGTTCGGCGACAGTCAGTTGAAACGCACGCGCTTGCGTACCGTCTACCTTGAAACCCCAACACAATTTAACTAAGTCTCTTATAAGCTTTGTCTTCGATCAGACTTTTATGTTTGGCGTACAAACCACAACAACAACAACAACAACAACAACGGCAGCAGCAACAGTAATAGCAAGAAAAGCTTGCTACTTTCTTTATTTATATTTAATTCGTCTATAGCTCTTCTCTTCATCGAGACACTCAACACTTCCAGCATATTTTTATAATCTTTCGCTTCTTTGTCTTTCGAAAAAGAGAAAAAAAGCCACGTACCTAGAAGATATTGCACTGTATTTGATATTCATGGATATATACCAAATGTGTAATGGTGATCTAAATACCGTTTACACTAATATTTAACGCATTTAGTATACGCTTATGAATTTCCTGCTAATCTATTACACACTACGCCCAAAAAAGAAGAAAATTAGTTGCATGAGAGCTTTGCGAAATAATTCATTTTAAACACTGTCCTCATCAACGTTTGGTAAAGTGATAGGATCTTCCTCAACAAAAGTCTTTTCAAGTGATGGAAGAAGACTTAAGATTAAATTTTATATGTATCAATTATTACATATCATATATAATTAAGCGCCGATTTTGTTGTATTGATAGTCTTTTGCTGAGCACTCATTCCGAATGGGTGCTAAACGCAAAGGTGTATTAATGTTCACATACGGAATCTTTTCGCACAAGAAAACATTACATGCAGAAGAATGTAAAAAATAACAACGCTTCATTCAGAATGTGCTCTATCACTGATTACCGATTTTGCCGATACTTTAAACAACTTATGGATAATAAGCCAGTGAAAATCTTTCCCCTTTGTCCTAAACCATTCATCGATCCATTTTTTTCCCACATCTTTGTGCGAAGCAAAAACGTTGCTCAGCAAGTGCATGACTCATCGATGCAAATAGGTGGCAATCAGAAGGAGCCAAATGTGCTAGGTGAACCGCATGGGCTAGCCTTTTCCACAATCATCTGCTTCCTTAATTTTTCTCTAACGTTTTGAACAGTGAACGGTTCAAATCCATCAATTGATTGTTGTTGCTATTAAATCTTTTATTAGGGCTTAACGTTCGAGCAAAAAGAAAAAGAATGCTATCCCTGAATGCCTGCTTCGCCCAAATTTCGACACATTGATCGCAGCGAAACAATATTAGGCAAATTATTTTTCGATATATATATTAAATCTTCATTGTTGCATTCCGCATTTTTGCGCCATCGGTTTTTGAAACCAGCGCTTTAACACTAGGTAAATTGTGTGCATCGTGACACTCGTAACAATAAAGATAGGAAGCCAACATTTAGCGTCAACATTCCTTGATCTATTATGAATACGAGGTTAGAAAACGGGCCCTATTTGCTCGCAGATACGCCTGCAATGCAGAAGAAACTAATGCAATCTCGGAAAACATCGATACATTTTTCATATTATCTTCTATAACTTTCAATCCCATGAAGATATTTTCGAAAACCTGAGACTCGGATATTTATTATGATCACTTTTATGTTAACTCCAAAAATGGCGCCAATCCGTTTGCTGTCACCTCCACAATTGCGATAAAATCCGACCCAATGTGCATTAAAATGAGTGGAAAAGAAGTGGAAATTAAAATTTTGTCGTTAATTGTGGATATATTTAGCAAATCCATCTGGATGATTTTTGCACAGCACATGCAGGTGGTTCTGGTGAAGGCTTGAGAAGCGGTTTTTTAGAAATACAATTGCGGATTTGAAAGTTTCAGGCAAAAAGGTGAAGAATTGTGTCTTTTAGCTTCATCTGCACTGTGGGTTTGTCTGTGATCAAATTGCGTCCACATTTTAAAACTCGCTTTCTTGCTTTACTGGTTAAATGCTTATTTCAATAGTAATAACATAAAAAACAAATAAGAAAGTTGTATTTGTCCTTGAGGCAATACGGCAAAACTTTCATGTGGCAAACAACACAAACAAGAAAAATGAAAAAAATTGACAAAATACTGAGGTGACAGTTGGGCAATTATTACTTCATTATCATCATAATTACAATTTCCCCATGGATGGGCCTAGGAAATATTTATTACATATTTTAGATCAGTGTGTGCTATATCTGAAAAATAAAATTTTCGCCGTTTATAGAGGTACTTGTGTGTGGGTGCATTACGTTTGTTTTGAAAAAGGACTTGTAAACTGAAAACATATATGACAGATGATAAGTATTTTAGGTTTTGTGTTCGTGAGCATTCAAATCGCAAACCACAATCGACAGATGAATCGATAAATGACTGAACATAGCTAAATCGATCCCGAACCTTACGCGGATTAATTCTATGTATATATTTTATGAGATCTTTCTCTTATGTCTACCTCTGAATGTTGCAAATGAAAAAAAAAATCATCATATCAGTCATATTTTTATTTTTTATATATATATATCAAATGAAAATTTTTAAAAGCTCCCATTTTGTTGATTGTGTGTATAAGTTTATGTAATTTATCTTGGAACTGTTTTTCGTAGGGTTTTACATATGTAGCGCCTTCAATATTGGAGGAAATGCAAAGAGCCAATCGTATGCCAGCACGATCGCCACGTCGTACACCACGACAAACGCATGATGGTTCCTATCGTTTACAATTTCCCGCTCAACGAGGTATGTATGCACGAGCCACACCACCACACGTACAGACCACCACTAACTTCCCACCACGTCCTTCGCCACAAGACGAAATGATGGATGTACAGGGATTACCAATGTCGTAGTGCGCAAATGCCAGCAAAGGAAACGTCGTCCATCATCTACATCAACAACAAAACCAACAATACCAACAACGGAAAGAAGACGTTTAAAATGCTGACTTAAAAAAAAAACAGAAATCAACAACAAAAACAGCAACAAAAAAATGTTAATATATCATAAGTAAAGTAAACAAGAAGAAAACAAAAAACACTCAATGGATTCTATTAATGATAGTGAAATTTTAATGTTCAAAAAAAAAAAAAAAAAAAAATTAAAAAAATTAAAGAAGAGATAAAAATAAAAAAGAAAAAATGATTGACAACAAAAAAGCATAAATGGAAAGCAAACGTTATAAACTGCATATGCATATAAATAATAGTGTGGATGTTCAAACAATTTTTGTTAAATAAAAAAATTGGAAAAAGATGAATTCCAAATATATATATTATAACAAGGAAGTCATTAAGAAACAAATAATTTATTAGACAAGTGGACACTTGCGCCAGAAATTATGTTAACAAAGTAAGAAGACAACAAAAACGGAATAAGAGAAAACGGCGTAAGCTTGTTATTTATATTTTGGCCATGGATCCTTAACAGGCAGTTTTCAAGGTTATCACAATAACAACAACACACGACAAGTCCTAAACAATACCTAAATATTTAACAGACGAAAAGGAAACATTAAATTAATTATGTAAACACACATATATATATATATATATATATTTATAAATATATAATATATATATGCATGTTTGTATACGTACACACACGCATCTTTATATATATGCATATATGTATAAATGCGTATGTATATGTATGTATATATATATATATACATATAGATATGCGTATGTATAAATCATTATTAAGCAAAAAATAGTCGAATTTTTTAAATTCTTAAGAAAAGCAAACATTTACATTTATAAACTTATTACAAGAAAAATAAACAAATAAAAAAGAAATTGCAAAAATATATAATGAAAACGGAAAATGTAAAATATTTAAAAATAATTCATACAACAATAATCACAACAGAATGACAACAGTTGAATCAGCCAACATGCGAAATTATTATATATTTGTAATAAAAAAATTCATAAAACTAAAGTTAACCATATTTTTTTTTTTTTTTTCGATTTACGTTAATATTAGTTTTGCTTCCTATTATACAAAAAAAGAAAATAAAATTATATTATTGTAGAAAAAAAGAAGAAACGTTAATTATAATTTTTTTTTTCAATATTTTTTTGTTTTTGTACGCACACCCACCACCAAGAAAGCATGAACACATGCTACTATTCTTGTCATTATTCATTATTGTTTGTAATAAAAAGGATTATAGACTTCGATCGGATACACTCATTTTTTGATTTATACGATAGATGTGTTATTCCAGAAAACGGGTCAAATGGATGGAAATGATGTCATTGTAAGAATTACAATAATAAGAAAAATAAAAAAAAAAACTCAAGAATGCCTCTATTATTAGCATGCAAAATAAGATAAGAATTAGATTCACTTTCTAACTAATTTTTATACTTTTGTTTTATTATTCTTTCAAATCTCATTGTTTCCTAACTATTAAGACTTTTCTATTGTACCGAGACATCTTTTTCGTTGTCTTTGCCGAATGCCGGAACTGATATCTTCAGTAGACCTCGGCAAACGGAGACCTGAATTTGAATTGAATAACATGTAAGAACGAAAATTATGCTTTCTCCTGAATTGACATATACCAGAGAGAAAGAAAATATAAGACCACATAACAACTACTTAAAAAAAGAAATTGATTAACGTTAGGAATTTATTCGTTAGTATGGCAGGTCGTATATAATTATTTGAAAAGCATTTTAAAATTGAAACGGTATGTGCTGTGGACGAGTGCATCACATATTTTCGATTAACGTAAGATTCGCATCTAATTTGTTCATGACCGCACATGCATTCGTCGATTACATTTCCATTCTGTATACTGTACTTCCAACTGTATACTACATACTATGAAATTGAAAAAAGCTTGAAAAAAAAAAGAAAAGTCGAAAGCGTTACGAGTACGCGTTAAAGTCCTTACGGAAATCCCTATAACTAATAAATTCTCTTTGAAACGGTTTAGTTGAGAAAGCAGTAAAAGTTCGAACTTTATGATATATACGAAAAATATACGAAGGAAGTCATAAAATTTTTATGTATATCTAGAAATAATGACAATGTTTTTTAATGGTTACATATTATGATGGGTGTGAACGAGATTACTTGAAATTGAAATAATATCGAAAATTTCATTACATGTCCCGAAATATGAATAAGAAAGGCTACGTAATGTTTTGTGTATATTTTATGCCGATCTGAAAGAATTCTGTCCCCATTCATAATTGAAAATAATGGGATTTTTATCTCAAGCTGTCAAATAGAAGGCATAGGGCATACAAAGTAAGACAAAAAGAGCCAACATTTAATCGACAAACAGTGTTTTAAGGTGAAGGGTAGAATGATTCGTCTTAAGGCGAATGTGATTTTCTTTTTTTTCTCTATTTCCGTTTGTTACTTTTTTATTTATTTAGTAACTTGTCTTCACAAGAAAAATAAAAATCACTATACTTTTTAGCTAAGAAAAGACATTTGCTTAATGTTTAAAATAAATTTTTAATCGTTTCCTTTTATACAATTTTAGCGTAACCCAGATATCAATTTCCCGGCAATATATTTTAGAATTTTTTTTTTTTTCAATATATTTTCATTAATTATTAGTTAATTAATAATGTATTTAATTTTTATTAATATAATTAACATAATAATAATAATAAATATAATAATTAATTAATCATTTAATTAATTATATAATAAAAATTAATTACATTATTTTTAATTTTTTTAAATTTTAATAAAGAAAAAACAAAAAAAGAAAAATCCATAATATAATTTAAAAAAAACACTTTGATTTTCTTTCAACAGAACAAAACAAAACAAAAAGCAAACCACGGTGCTAAAATATTCTTTACTTTTTTTTAAAATTTACTTTGATTTTTGAAAAATGAGAAGAAACAAAAAAAAAAAAGATACTAAAGCAAGAAAAAAAAAAAAAAAACTAAATAAATAAATAAAAGGAAACCATGAAAAGCAACATAGAAAATAAAAACCGATGCCCCCATAAACTTTGAATTTAACACACGTTAGTTAATCAAATGAATCTAAAGCTAATTTCTTTATTTATTTATTTATGCAAAAGTAATAAAAATAAAAAAAAAAAAAAAAAAACAAAACCGTGCTTTATTTAAAAAGCCTGACTGAAAGAAAAAACCACATATTTTATAACTGAATTTAATAAATAGTAAACTTACACGTACACACACAGCGGAGAAGGGAAAAAAACTTTGTGAACTTAAAAAATGTAGAACCACAAGAAAGAAAGAAAAAAACAAAAAAACAAAAAAAGCAACTAAAAAATTAAAATAAAGCAAAAAATTACCTCAAAACTTGAAAAACCAGACAGAGAAAAGATAAACTTTTTATTTCGATTTAGAAAATATAATAAATAAGTATTTTTATGTTTTGTTACTTCGTTCTCCTATTCCTTTTTCTTCTTCTTTTTCTTTTTGGATTAAAAAACAAAAATAGCTAAGGGATAATGAAATAATTATGTTTTTTCTTTTTTCTATGAAATATATTTTTATTTCGAATTCAATATATGAAAAAACAAAAAAACACACCTACAACAGCAGTAACAACAACAACAACTACAAACATTAAGAACTGATAAAGTGAACCGCAAAACTGAAAAAAGTAAAAAATAAATAAAGAAATAAATACATAGCAAGAAAAAAAAATATAGTTAAATAGAAAATAATTATAAAAAATGAAAGAAAAACGAAAAATATTTAACACTGCCCAACTGTTCTAAAAATAATATATAACTGAAAAGAAATAAAATTGTATTCAACACAAAAAAAAGGAAAGAAAAATTGAAAATCAATTGTAATAACAAAACAAACAAACACCAATTAATATACAAAAATTATTATACATAGGAAAAGTAATTAAAATAAAAAAAAAAAATAAATAAATAAATGAAAACAGAAAACAAATACAAAAGCAAATGCGCCGTTTAAGATGATCATCATTATCATATTTTCATATGATTATAGTAATTTCTAAATTTCGAAACAATGATTATTAAGAAAAGAAAGAGAAAACGAAAGAGAGAGAGAGAGAGAGAGAGAGAGAGAGAGGGAAGAAAGACATAAGTAGATTGCATATTATTTTCGAAGAATTATAATTAAGTTTTGGGAATATTATAATTAAGTTTTGAGGCAACATTTCGAACTTACTGAAAACAATATAAAAAATATGATTCCGTCAAAGTTTTGATCATTATTATAGACTTTCCTTTCTTCTGGAAAGACACGAGTTCCATCTCGAATGAATTATTTATTCTTTTAGAGTATAAACTTGTAAATTTATTAACTTTTTCGTGTCATTCATCCTTTGTAAAAGATCTTTATTCCAAAAAAAAAATGGTAATAAGACTATTGCAAATAATAGTAATCGCTTGGAAACAATGACTAGCGCATTTGATGTGCAAGCCAAGAAAACTTGTAAAGTCTACTTAATGTATTTAATAATATGAGGATGCGAGCGTTGTATCAAGCAGAAAAGTCGGTTTAGCATATCCTTTGATCCATTTGCTATCCTTTCCTATTGAATGCTAGGTTCAATTGAATCAACTGTTATCGGAAATCTTCCATCGTAATGGTTTCGTTGTATTCGAGAAACTCGCACTTTTGATACTCTTCAAAGGCTGCAAAGCCTCAGTTGAAGGCATAGATATTTGACTTTGTCATCGATGTTAATTTCCTATCGAAACGTAACTATTTTTCACCATCAGGTGAAATGCTTTCGAAGACTCGATGCACCTGCAGTGAGTCGAGTATTAACGTGCCTGTACCTGAATGCATATCGTAGCCGATTTGCTTGCTTGGAATAGCTCACTCCACTTCATTTAGATGTGTCGCTTGCTTAGCTTCCTATGATTTTGTCTTTGTAACAAATAATTCTTAAAATTTTTCATCGAAAAGTGCTTTTGAAAAGCGACTTCTCGTTTTTTATCTCTCGAATCAGAAATGGCACGATAACCGATATCAATACTTCCTCATGTTTTTATTGATGAACTGTAATTATCACTAAGCCCTTCCAAAGATGAATATTTTTTCAAATCTAACGAAAAATGCAAGCCAATATTTGAAAGATTGTGCTGTTTGCAAATCGGCAAAATCACATATTCAAAATTTTTGTAAAATGTAATATAATACTGCTATCATTATTATTATCATTATTATTATTATTGTTGAAATTGATTTAGCCAGAGAAATAAATTAAAAACATAAAGTATTCAAGCACTACCATCTGAGGTGATTTGAATCCAGCCACTCAGGCGGATCGATGTGGTAGTAATTACGTGTTCTGTTATGAAATCCCCCAAAACTTAATTATTTACCCAATCGAAAAAGCTTCCATTGTTAATAATGAAATGATTATTGATTTATTATTATTCTTAGTTGTTAATAAGAAAAATACAAACAAAAAATTCTACACTATGAACTTGACATCCACAAAAGATTATTAAGTAAGCAAAAAAAGTTTATAATGGTTATAACATATGATTTATGTGAGCTCTATTCTGAATAACAACAAGAAGAAAGCTATGTTTATTTTAAAACTAAGTCTGGATGACAACTCACCGTCTTAAATAGATTGTAGTTAATAGACGGCATTCTTGGAGGCCGTTCGCAAATTTTTATACCGTCAGTTTTTAAAAAATTTGAAGAAATTTCAGATCGATATCTGTTACGTTTTATTTAAAGCTTATCACATCCAATTCAAAAGGATGCTGGGACTCAAATCATAAAACGCATATATATATAGGCTTAAGAAAAACCCACCTTTTGTTATAACGATCGATTCAGAATCATTTTTTGAGTTGATCTAAGCCTATTTGTCCGTCTGTCCACGTATTTGTGACTTCAACTTACAGGTCGCAATTTCGGAGATATGTTGATAAAATTTGGTACAACGACGCGCTATGATCCAAGGGCGAACTTTGTTTAAAATTGTTCAGATCGATCAAGTTTTTCGATCACTTCCCATGTAAAGCCTTTTGCTGAAAAGTCGTTAAATGAAAAAAGATTGTAGTTTTCAAGATTTCCTGTCAAATGTCGCTTAGCAATCGGTTGAGTATCGATATTTTAAATTGATATGAAAATTTTCGTTCGGTTCCTACGAAAAATCAATCTTTATATCTTTATATGCTAATTATACCGAAGTTGGACCACCTAAGTTCATTATTTAGATATCACCGCACACAAAGATTTCCATGAAATGTAAATCCTTATATTCATACGAAAATGCAGAGCATTTCCCTTGCAATGAAAACGAACTTTGTTAAAGCTATGCTGCATTTCTTTAAGTGGACCAAATTTGGACCACATGGATTTATTTTAGGCTCGAACCCATATCAACTTTCTTGCAACTAGTAAGCCCGTCATCAAAATGTTGAATTTTTAATGTGTTAAGATGATAATTGATTCATAGTAGCAATTTAACAAAAAAAATTTATGGCATCGTATGTAGACTATATAGGCCTATTTTGTGGACCCTAAAAAAAATAAAGACGTTATCATGAGAAGCAAGCACTTATATGGAAGGAAAGTGTACTTTACAGTTTTTTATAATGGAAACTATAACTCACACATATTACACTAATGTGTGATTTTTGGTTTGTATTATTACCAAAAGAAGTGAGTAACTGTATTAGGCGAAGCGCCTGTTGTTTTTCTTTTTCCAATATTTCTCAAATTAATCTTTTTATATTTTTTATTTATTTTTATTTTATTTATTTTATTTATTCCACTTATACTAGAAACTCAACTAAACAAATAACAGTCGAGTTCAATTGGCTCTTAATGCAAAACTTATATTAATTAACAATGAAATTGAGTATAAGCATAATAAAACAAATAAGAAGAAAAAAAAAAGAAAAAAAAGCATGTACACTATCAGCATAGGAGCACACTTACAACTGGTACAGGACCAAATTGCAAATGAACCCCTAAGCCATCGCAAACATGCATAAGCCTGGCAACCGATAATAAATTGACAATAATTCACTTTCGAAACGTAACGACTTTTTAAGGATAAAAGCTAGTTTAAATACGACATAGGTAAATCGTGCGTATTAAGCAATGTTGCTTTAATGGACTTTAAAGAGTCCGATAACGAGAATAAGCGGTAGACGTCATTTAGGTTCTTGCAAACGACTCTGAGCGGATTGAACAACTCATAATTAAATTTACACTGATTAAGCTTAACCAAGATAAAGTGCCTAGAGAAGCGGTTAGGGACATTAAAGCTTATTTCACCAAGTAATGAAGGCGAGTCAATAGCACCATTTATTACTTTAATTAGAAAGGAAACGCCAAGAACAAATCTACATTTCTCAAGAGACGGTAGGGACAGCAGAAGCAACCTATTTTCATACGGAGGAAGAGAGGCAATCGGATCCCAACCCAAATTTCTAAGGGCAAACAACAAGAATTGCTTTTGTACAGATTCAATTGAATCTACGTAGCACCTATATGAAGGAGACCACACAACTGAGGCATACTCGAGTATGGGTCTAACCAAACACATGTACAGCCTTTTCGTAATGTAGGGATCATCAAGCTCCTTGGACCACCTTTTTATAAAACCAAGCGCGGACCTAGCTTTGCTAATCGAGAGCTCAATATGCAAGTTAAAACGTAACCTATGGTCAAATAGAACGTCTAAATCTGTAATCGAATCGACGTCCTCCAACTTATGCGAATCTATTAAATACTGAGTAATGAATGACTTTCTTCTTGAGAATGAAAGCTTCTTACATTTACTCAGATTTAGTTTCAGAAGATTCAAAGAGCACCATGCAACAAAATTATCCAAATCACCTTGAAGCTGATGTGATTGCGATTCAACAGAGAAGGAAGAAAACAGTTTCACATCATCAGCATACATTAAGATCTGGCTGGAAATAACCACCGATGGGGGATCGTTAATGTATAAACTAAATAAAATAGGACCTAAGTGACTTCCTTGAGGTACGCCAGACGTAACGGGGAATTCATCCGAGGTGATGGAGTTAAACAAAACCCTGAAGGATCTATTGTGCAGATAAGAGCTTATCCATTTCACTAAGTAGGGTGGGAAACCAGAGGCTTGGAGTTTAAAGATAAGTAGTCTATGGTTAACCATATCAAATGCTTTGCTTAAATAAGTGTAAATAACATCTGTGCGAGAGCCACTAGAAAAAGCCTTGGAAACATGACAGGTAAACTCTAACAAGTTGGTGACTGTAGATCGCCCTTTCCGAAAGCTGTGCTGGTGCGGAGAAATATACGAATTAATGGCAAAGGCCAAATGCTGAGTCACAATACGCTCGAACAACTTGGGCAAGACACTCAACTTGGCTATGCCTCTGTAGTTCTCAACAAACTGTCTACTTCCACTCTTGTGGATAGGAATAAGGAAACTACTCTTCCAACATGAAGGGAAAACACCTAAATACAAGGACATGTTAAAAATCTTTGAGATCACACTACATAACTCGACAGCGCAAGATTTAAGTACACATGATGGAATTCCATCAGGTCCAGGCGAACAACTGTATTTTAGAGAACTCAACCCTTTAAAAACATCATCTTCCGAAATAACCAAGTTAGGTATTGAAACCGAGTTAGTTATAGGATATGGGTAGTTTGCTGATAAATCGAAATTAGTAATCGAAAAGTTTCGTCGGTTACTCTGCTAAACCTTTTAAAATGTTTACTTATGACTGTCATAAAATTTTTATTTGAAGGAATATTTCTTCAATATTTGATAAGAAATCAAAGCCTATTAGGGAGCTAGGAGAGATGTCATTCCCACATTCACCCACAACTCCATGTATTTTTTTTTTTTTGCAAAGTGTTATTTTCTGAATAAGTTTCGAATATGAAAGTGATTCAAGAGACTTGAGGATTTATTTTTTAACCGTATGTAGCACCCAGAAGGACTTGAGACAGACCCGCCTTTTATTATACCAAACGATTTAGAAAATGATTCTAAGCTTGTCTATCTGTCTTGTTTTCTTGTATTATACCTGCAAGCTGCAATTTTTGAAAAATTTTCATGAAATTTGACTTGTTTTGACCTAACGATCGAACCACTTTCTTAAACACTTCATATTTTGTGAAGTCGAAATATGGACGACTGTAGGCGCGCTATACTCTCTCTACTTATTATTATTATGCGGATATTCGCAAGACTTGTCTGTCCGTCTGTCTGATAATTTCGCATGTACTTTTCGAAATATTTGCATGTATGTTTGGTATGCCAACATATTTTGGAGTGAATACCGTTGGAATTGACTTGCGCCGTATGACATTCGAGTTTCAAAAAAAAAGACATGAAATAAATTTACATTTCGTAGCACTTTGCTGGCAAAAACTTGGGTAAAATGGGATCTAACCATCTTCTAAATTAACTTCCCACAAAATATAAGACTTAATATGACGAAAATATTTAATTTGTAGCATTTTATGATGAAAATTGGTCCAAGACGGTCATTTGATTTATGAATTTACTGTGATAAGTGTACATTACATGGATCTTCGCGGATGATCTTCCATATAAGTGTTCTCATGAAAACTAAGTCTTTATAGGGCGACAAAGTTTAATATTTGAAGTTGAATGATGAAAGGAAGTAAAGAATTGTCGTAGAAGAATTTATGTAGAATATCTATTACTATTATTATTATTATTAATTTTCCAAAATTTTGAAAGCGAACAAGAGGAAAACGAGTGAAAAAGATTACAGTCGGGCAAGGCCGACAAATAAGAACTCTCCTCTACGTCGTCTAGTACAATTCTTTATTTATTCTCATCATAATATACCAAAAATTTTCCAATTTCCTCTTAAAAGCATTGGAGCCCTTATATCAAATCAGGTGGGAAAAGTAGGCGTACGGGGTCGAAATTTTAATGTCAAATTATTATTATAGAATAATTTTCACTATGAATTATTAAAAATTGGAACTCTTTGCTATATAAACGATTACGTTTTGCAGGTATGGCTACATGGGAGAGCGGTTCGGAAAAGTTGCCAATTCAATCCAGATTTTTTCACACAAATTTATACTGGTGTAACATGGGGTTTTTCATCAAGAAATTTTAAAAATTGCATTTTTTTTTCTAAATACGGCATTACATGGGCGATGATTATAAAAGTAAGCCGATTCAATTTGTTTTCATTCGTTTTAATAGATTGAATATAAAAATACATAGACATCAGACGGACAGGCAAAAAAGCAAATCGCTTCCGATAATAAAGGGAGGCTTTATGTTTAGTTCGCCTAGTCGATGCTTACATCCTCACAAACTAAACCATGTAGGATAAAAAAATGCATAAAAAATGAATAAAATATTGAGTTTGGAGTTTAATTTTCAATAAAAGCCATCTTTTATTATTATCCGATAATTGATGACATCTTTGCTTTATTGAAAAAATAGTCATATGTGCTTGCAGCTTATGTAACGTAATATTGTTTATTCCTTAAAAACTGTATTCGAAAAATGTTAACTTCACTGCTAGAAAATATTATCGGTACCGTATATAATAAAGTTGCTGATGTATTTATTTTTCTTTTTTTCTTTTCACATTAACCAAAAAACTTAAGGCAAGACGTCGCGTCTTATAATGTCGAATAGATGTTTATTTTTCTTTTAAACAACAATTAGGCAAGTCCATTGGAAGGGTAATACATATGTTGTGTCGTCTCATTAACGGTAGATTGCCAGGCTTTGGGTCCATACCAATTTTGCCTGAAATGAGTTAATTTGTCTCAAGTAACAAGATTGAAAGTTAAACGAGAAAACGCAATTTCATTTTAAAGGAACTTTATTCGAAACAGTTTTTACACATGCATATTAATTCCGTTTTTAAAATACATTTTTTTAGACCATTTGCGCTATATAGAATATTAAGTTTGTGCGGACATCCAGAAGGGCTTACGAGAGACCTATCCTTTATTATACCGATCGACTGAGAAGGTGATACTGCTTGCTTGTCTGTTTGTCCGTCTATCCGTCTAATGCCTGTCCATGTCTATTTGTGTGCAATCAATAAGCTGCAATTTTCGAGGTATTTTTATGAAATTTGTTGTTTTGGCACACAGACGGACGTTATTGAAAATAGTTCGGACCGGTCCATTTTCTCCATATAATGCCTCATTTTGAACAAGCTGCAATTTCCAAAATTTTTCAACAAAATTTGCTGATTAATGGCACTTAGATATTCCAAATTGGCACGAAAAATTCAGTTAGGTTGAGACAATTTCTTGAACCTCATTTCATATAACTAAATCTTTAGATGGTAAAAGCGTCTTATATTCAATATTTCATTCTGAAAATTGGTTCATAATGGTAAACGCAGTATATAAGAATTCTCATGATAGCATAGATTTATGTGCCAAAGAGAACTGATTGGTAAGTTTTATAATGCAAGCTTGTTCATAACAGCAATTTATAATAAGAATTAAGTGGACCAAATGCGAAACACATGGGTCTATTTCTTAGACTCCACTCCATATACAAGATTTTTTATGAATAGTAACCTTTTCAGAAAAAGGTTTAAACTTTAATATTTGCTGATGACAATTGATTTTTTAAGAAAATTATTTTAGTTTTTTTAAATATGTAGCAATTGAATCGTAAATGAGTCAAAATGACTCGTAATCACATATGATAAAAGTATACACCTGAATGCATTTGTACGTACGTAATCTTTGGATCAATGTATTATAACAACTGGCGTAACTAGTCCCTCAAAGTATCAAGAGTAATCTAACTATTATTAATGTAAAAGGAATATATTTTGCAAACTTGCAATTTGCTTGAGCTTCACGCAAGTCGAATCGGCTATTTTCCATATAAAGCCTTACTTTGAAATGTGGCAGGCGTAGACGTAGGATATTTAATGGTAAACCGCCCCACCATAACGTTTTTGCTTGTTTTATTATGCTTTATTATCATGTATCTCCGTTGCGTTGCGGTCTCTCCGACTACGTTTCGTATATAGCTACCATCAATATGTATATATGTATATATATATTCTTGGTAAGCATAATATTTTTGCTAATTTCCGCCGGTCGAAAATTTTCCACATATGATCTTAAGTCAATTTCACAGGTACGAAAGTCAATGAGCTTCGTTTCAAAAATGCTGAGTTTCACAAAATACCAAAAAAAGGATGCAACAATTTTATCCTATGAGAAAATCTGTTTTCTTAATACGTTTTTCGTAAATATTTTACGATTAAAATGCATTGGATATCGATTTGAAAGATTACAGTCTTTTTAATATTTATGATTTAACATGATTTAAAACAATCGGAAAATTTTGTTAATCAAGATTGAAGGCCGGACGAACATAGATTTCTTACTTGTCTTTAGAACGAATTGAGTATAACGTATAATATTGTATAAGCAAATTTAAATTTTAGTTCAATTTTAAGGACAAGTTAAATAAAAAAAGTAAATTAATAAACAAACATTTGCGAATATAACAGTAATTTAAAATAACAACAAGAATAACAACAAGAACAAGAACAACAACAACAAAATACAATACGCTCTAGACAAATTAAAATACAACCAAATTATAATTTAACGTAACTTAAGATAAAATCATACATACATATAAAAAATAAACAAGAAAAAAGAAACAAACACACATTTGCTAATTATTTAAATAGAAAAGTAGTAACTCAGCTAAATAGTTGAAAAAAGAAGAATTGAATTTAAAAATAACAATGATTTAGTACTGCTTTCCGCTTCTCTCTTTGCTCTCCTCTAGCTGTATGCGATCCTGCCTCTTTTTTTCTATAGATTTCGTTCTTCGTCTTAGGCAATGTATATCTTTGTAAATGCTTAACATCTCTCTCTCTCTCTTTCTCTCTCTCTTTTTCTCTCTCTAATATCATTCACGTTGCAAACTGTGCATTCGTTGATTTTTATATGCCCCGTCAACAGTAGTGACATGCTTTTATTATATTACATCATCTGTGGCAAAGGACATATTAAATATGTAGAGATAAATGTTTGACACTCAAAAGGATTTCAAATAAATAGTAATTTTTTACAATACTACTATACTTGTGTTCCAAGGGTGTATTAAGTTTGTGGGAATGTATGCAACACTCAGAAAGACTTGATACAGATCCACTTTTAATTATACCGTTCGATTGAGAATCACTCACTATCTGAATCGGTGCAAGCTTGTCCGCCCGTCTATCCCTCTTGTTTTCTTGCGATAAACCTAAAGGCCGAAATTTATGAGATATTTTGATGAAATGTGGTACACTGATATGTTTTGTCGAAGTATGAATGCTATTGAATATGCTTCGGATCGGACCACTTTTCCGATCGGTCCCTATATACAGACTTATTTTGAATGGTCTCTACATGAATAACTATATTAAGCGAAGTAGCGTAGGAACAAGACAAGGGATACCTGTGGGCACTGCGATGGGTAGAAAGTATTGTAGAAAGAGAAGGGAGCAACAGGGGTGTAGTATTGTGTACGTTTGACTTGTGAAAGTGGAAACATCTGAAGCGGTGGGAGAGACCAATTTCAAGTATTTCGGAACTGTAATGGCTTTACCAAATGATTAAGGATAACTCTGTCCCAGAGAGTTAAGATTCATTATTTGTGAAGGACAATGAACGCAAAGAAAAAAAAAATCTTTTTTCATCTGATTGATGTAATAGTTGATTAGTTTCGCTTGCAGGCTTGCAACCTTGCAACCTTTTCTAAATCAAGTTATTCGCGAAATCGTTTCGACCATTTCGATAGCGTGACATTTTAGGGCCAAAATCTAAATCAATGTTTAAACAAGAAAAACGATACAAATTTCATATAATTAATGCAGAATGATGATTTAAGCTGAGAGAGTCAATTTGTGAAACGGCTATAAGTAGTTACACACTTTGTCAGAAAGGTATCGGGGATCTTCCTTTTAAAAACTCGATTTAATCATTTTTGCGTATTTCAGTCTACGCATCATAGTTGTTTACCCATTTATAAGACACTCAAAATGTTTCTCATATATAAGTGAAAACTAAAATTTTTGTAATTACTTTAGGAAATTTTTTCCATAATTTTCTCGATAAATTCATCTCATTTTAAAACTGCAATTGAAATTAAAATGTGCATATTATCTTCTTCTTCTTTTAGCTTTTAAAATGCAAAAACTCTTTGTACGATACACAGAAGATATCTGCAAAATAAAGTTAATGAGGCGAAATTTTATTGTGAATATTTTGATGTCCAAACTTTTATCGCTCTGGTCGATCAATCAATGTTAACTTCGATCAAATAACAGCTTTAGTCGATATTTATCGATTACAAATTTTTAATATTAATAAACAAACCTTTAATTTTAAATAAACAAAATCCGCCTGGGTGGCCGAGTAGGCAAGAGTCTCGACTAGCAACTCAGTGGGCGTTGTTTTCGAATCCCAAGTGCGGTAGAGTTTTTAATAAAGGCCGATAGCCTTAGATGCTAGTGCTTTTAAGAGTTTAGTCTTAGAATTTATTTCTCTGGCGAAATTAATAATAATAATAATAATAAATAAACAAACAAAGATTTGAAAACATATTGCTTTTGAAATTTCCTCCATATATTGGCTAGGGATTTATACGTAGAAGCAATAGTTTCTAAATTCAGAATCGTATATTAGTGTGACATCTGTTCCGAAAATCTGCTAGCGATCTAGTTTCTTTCCAATATTCAATCATACTAACCAGGCTCGAGCTCGCCTTTTGATAAAAGTATTGACCATTCGGAAAAGGTTTATAGTAAACAGTAACGGTTAAAATATGCTAACAATAACGGTAGCTGATGAATAAAGGCAAGCGTCGAAGAAGTGATGTGAAGAGAAAATTTTGTTCAAAAGGTAATCCGAAAAAAAAAAAAAAAAGTAAAAAATTGTCGTTCGGTAACGTTTAAGTCTTAATAACGTTAATACGTTTCCCGAACCTGCTTGCAATATTCACTACTTTAACAGACATAAAATCAACTACAGTTAATCTTACGACGAAGATACTCCTGGTTTTTTACTTTTATAGAAGTTTGCGATTAAAAGTTTGCTTAATAACGTCAATCAAATGACGTGTTTGCTGATGTTATATAAGTTGTTGCCAACTTTAAAACTACCGTTTTGTTATAAGTAAGTGTATCGTGTGTTCCGGTGAACAATATAAGCGTTTTTCTTTTCGAAGGAACTAATAAGGAGACCCATAGGTAATCAATTATTTAGAAATCTAAAATCAAGTTTTAATATAAAGAATTATTTTTATTTTATTTTTTTATTATCATATTTTTTAAAATAAAAAGCTATTCTGCTCAAGTACACTTCGGAGTGCTCGCTGAGGTGAATATTCTTCCTTTAGTCAAGTTCATCGCTTTTTATATGTATTTCAATAAATACATATATTTATATATATATATATATATATATATATATATATATAGGTGTCAATAATAAGAAGAAAAAATTTCAAAAATTTATATGAAAATCATTATTATTATTAATTATTTATAAACATCAAACAACATATATACGTGTGTATACACAGCCACACAGACACATATTAGCGTATGTATGAATGTATTCATTAATAATTAAATTAAAAAGAATTAAAACAAAAGGAAAACAAATTCAGTTCATTTGAAATTAAAATTAAAATTAAAATATATTATAATAAAATAAAAACGAAAAAAAAAAACATTAAATTTAAGTTTAATAAGAAACTTAGATAATGAACGTATATTGTATATTTTAGGGTGATATTAAAAGATGACGAGGAGAAAAAATGAAGAAATAAACATACACACCATCATACTGAAAGTGATAGATTTATTCAATTACAAAATGTTGAAAGAAATAACGATAAATATTTTCAGGTTTTATTTCATAATACAAAAGGTCCTAAGAAACGAAAAGAGAATTTTTTTTTTTTCAAAATTCCTGTATCTTTCTTGTCCTTTTTCGATTCTCCTTTATGTAGTTCACAGTTTTTTTTAATCTTTGCGTCAATTGAGATAATTGTTCCAAAATAAAAACGATTTGAAATGGATGGAGAAACAGAAATTCCTAAACAAAGGATTTAAATGTCTAGTGATTCGATTGAACAATGATGATAATTGTCGGCCGAGCGTTTTGCGCTTAGAAGTCCCTTAATGGGAATATTTTTTTTTCACTTTGAAGGGTTTAGAGCAGGATTTCACCCGACGAATAGTACTTGCGATGTCCAGTTTTCCTATTTTCAAATCATTTTCGAACGGTAAGGAAATCTTGCTTTACGTAAATTAAAAATTTTTGATTCTCTTCTCACAACTCCCAATCCGTAAAAATCGTGACCTATCTAGTGGCATAGATGCAGTGCGCTTACTTATGACTAGCAGCAGTTTTCTTTAAACTAGAATACCGAAGTAACTCAAAATAATGCTCGCAAACACGGATTGATTGAAGCCTGAAGAGTTTATGCTGCATTTTTTTAAAATCATTTGTTACATTACACTTCTAGCGATGACTAATCAGGAAGCCATCATTCGGAAATTGAATTTTGCGTCTGTTAGCATATATTGTCGAACATATCATCCCACTCAACGCCATATCCGTCTGAAATCGATTAAGCATCATTTCCCCCTTTATTCGTTATTATTTTTATCGCTCAAACAGTACTTTGGAGATTTTTGACCTGAAAAAATAGCGCAAATTAGGAAATAGGAATAGATGTCTGCAGATTCTCCACCAGGGAGTCGCTGATAGCTTTTTTTAGGGTCGTTCTTCTTTTGGTTCATATCTTTTATATTAAAATAACTGTAATGCAAAATGTAAAGAACTTGCAATGAAGCATACGATAGCATTTTCAAGCTTTTTTGAAATAACTTCATAAAACAAATCATCTCTATTTATCTCGAGTCGCAGTGAGAAACGATCTCAACTTATCCGTGCAAATAAGTCAACTCAGCTATTGAAGACATTAAAGTATATACAGTGCTGTTAGCCCTTTATTTTGATGCCTAAATGTGACCAGGGTCTAAACTCATATTACCAAATTTTTTTTTTTTTTTGCATTTTGGAAACAAAAAATCTTAAATGCAATTCTTAAATCGATCGTAGGTCAAGATTGGAGGAAGAACATTTTTCGAAGCGTTCATTTTTAAAAAGATTTCATTTTCAATAAAAACGGTTAGTGTGTATTCCAGCCATGCACCCGCTATGTACATCTTCAAAAAAGGCTCTAGTTTATACTGTCCAACCGCCGCACAACATGTAAATCATATGTATGAAAAATAATATTTCGGTAAAATCCAAATTCAATATTTTGCAAATTTGATGAATGTACAGGCGAATTAAGAGGACGCAAACCATGTAATATTTCAAAATACTTCAATTTCAATATGAATATGTCGTTCATATATTCACAATGTTATGTTTTTTAATAAATTGTTTATATGTATATATATACTAAGGTGAAAATAGGAAAATTTCATTCGAAAAATGTCATCGTTACTGCGGTATTTAATGGCGTACCTGCTTGACAACGCCCGCCATTGAAACTTGTTTCTTTATCCACCAATAGAGTGCTGACATCTGCTAATTTTCTCATTCCGTTTGTAACATCCAGCAGTAGAGACACTTTTTTTCTGTCTACTTGCGATCGTCTCAAATCTGCAATATTTAGGAAAAAAATTTCAATATTTGCATATAGGCAGATCAAATGCAAAAATGCTTACGATCCGTCCTTATGACAGCATGATAGCAAGAAAACAGCGTCTCAGGAGACTGCAAATTTTCATACATTTCACATATATGAAATCTAATTTAAGACATAGCTGGGCTTGAAATCTGGTTAATTCGTTTTCAACTTTGAGTTCAATTGGCCATCAATGAGCATAAAGGGAGACTGTACTTAAGACGTGTACCGACACGAATACAGCTTTCTTGCTTGTTTGTTGTGTAATCAATATGTTTTATATGGTAAGTTAATGTATCAGTTGGCGTTATGAACACCCTTAACGTATGGCAGACATATAATAGTGTTTACTGTAGTTATAGTGACGTTATGAGTATTCATCAAATTTTTTCTTATATCTTTGGGAGTAAGACGTTGAGGTGTGAAAAAAACGGAAAATCTATTTTCTATAATTATTGATTATTATATTTACGTGGGAAGCTAAATAATTCATATCGAAAATGTTACCGAACATGAGGACAAGACGAATTACTGGTCTCCATTTGACCGGTAAAAGTGCATGTCCTATGTCCAAAATACCGCCCAAATATAGCAATGATGATTGGGATTATAATAACAAAATTAAATTTCGCATTACGTGCGATCAGGAACGTCTCGCTGAGCGCATAGTAGAGTAAGTTTGCCGTTTCTTTTGCGTTTTCTTTTTAAATTCGTTAAGTGTTACGCACAAACACAAACACGTGCGATCTTTTAAGGGATTCACGCCGCGTTGTCGATGATGTTAACGACACTACCCGTAACTGGCAACGTGAAGTGGAACATCATTTACGCGAACGAGCCAGTGAGATTCGTTTTCTATGTGATGAATTGAATAAACAAAAGAAAACTGCTTTGCTAGAGGATGAGGCTCTTACTACTTACCGTAATCGTATCTTAAATGCCATCGGATTCCTGAAGGAAAAATCTTTGAATATTTGCCAACGTTGTTTGGTGCTTCGCGAGGGCCGTTTATCAGTGGATTTGTGCGAAGACGATGTAGATCGCAATTTGCGCCGCGAGCTCAAAGTAATCAAAGGTTGTCAAGGCTTGATGGATAAAGCTCTAAAAGAGACCAACGAGCAATTGCGCAAGTTACGTGCTACCATGTATTTGCTCGATAAAGATTTGGCTCAGAAGGACAAGTCCTTGCTTATTGATGAGAAAAACTTGAAGTTGCGCGATAGCCAACATGATTTGGGCAGTAGCGATAATGCTAATCAACCCTGGTAAATTAAGATAATATATATGTGATTTATGGGAATTAAAATGTCTACCGCCATTACTTTTCACTTATTTAGCCTATACACTTTAGGTGAATGGCAGCAAAAAACTTATCTAAATATAGAAGGCAACGGTAAAGAACTTAATTCGGCCTCTCAGTTGAGAGCTTATATTGATTTGATTCTATGCCAAGTTTGTGAAGATATGCAAAATCAAACTGATCGTACCAATGAAGCTTTCGATCGCCGCATTACCGAAGTGAAGCACATAAAGAAATGTTTAGAAAATAAACATAACGATACTATGAATCATATTATAGAAGTACAGCGTAATATTCAACTTCTTGAGGCTGAGATGTCGGATAAAAATCGAGCTCATCAACTTTGTTTGACACGTCTTAGTAATCGTGCTGCTCGTCCTGGACTCGAGATGACTTGTGACGAGGTGCAGCAATCTCTATATAATGAACTGGATGCTCTGAAAGCATCAATGTGCAGATTGCAGCAAAAGATTCGAGAGAACAAGGCTTCGTTGCGCTATCTAATGCACGTACAAGTTATGCAAGAGGAAGAGATTAACATTAAAAACAATTCAATTAAGATCGATGAGGTCGATTGCATGACTTTACGTCAATGCCTAAAATATCAATCATTTTAAACTTTATTCGCACCACTCAAATCAAGGATAATAAATTTCCAGTTCAAATCGAATATCCCAAATTTATATAAAGGGCGATGTGCTTTGATTAAATCATGAAATATAATTTTACTTGAATAATTGAAGCAATAAACTTTATCAGCAAAAAAAAAAAAAACAAAACAAAGGAAACGCTATTTCAAAACCACGTAATACGCACTTTATTGAGAACAAAAAAAGGAGAAAAATTGCAGACGCTAATGCAATTTTTTGTGTAAGTATTAAAGAGCAAGGAAGATATGGGCTTACTATAGAGTTTTCTGCGAGCATTCGACCGTGAACTTCCACAGTTATAGAAAATCATTTTGAAGAAATTCTAAGCTCTGAACGAAAGCAGATTGCCGTTGTTTAGAAGACCACCTTGTTTAGACGATTTTATACCATATTTTAAGAACTTCCTCAAATTCCTAGAATATCCCCAATCTTTTTTCTGTATAATCAATAGTCTGCGGGTATGCTTATAATCATGTAAAACGAATTATTATTATTAAGTGGAATGATTTAAAGCAACACTCGCGCGAATAACTTACTATTATTTCGTATACAAAACTAAACCAAATCGACAAAAGGGACAAATGGTCAGTAGTTTTTGTACAGTTTTCTATATGGTATATGCGTCATATTAATGATTGAATTATAAAACAATAACAATAACAAGAAGGCAAACAAGACAAGGGAGCAAATATTTCAGTAACGCTAGCACTAATATATGTATTGTATTAGCGTAATTGTAAATCGTAGAAGTGAATGCTTTATCGGGTATTCTTGCGACAAATGCTACTTTGCGTCATTTCGAAAAGCAATTCCCTACCTCTCTCTCTCTCTCTCTCTCTCTCTCTCTAACGTTTGATAGGAAACGTGTTGTATATGTGTGTATTTGCGAACAAACAACATGATTTTAAATTAGACATGGGCAATAGTTGGATTGTACCTACCCTTACGACCGGTTGTGTTGTGCACCTCACGAATGTGAAATGGTTCTGGTTTTTGTTCATTACGCCATAAAGCGGGCAATTTAAAAAGAAGTAAAATGGACGTACAATGCAGCATTCTAATGATAGTTGGATTTTATTCTGGCAACTCGACCGAAGAAAGTTGCCCATCCGTGCTCTAGATTAAACTGAATCCTAATAAAGAACCATAATTTACGATAAATCATTAGATGATTATAATAAAGTTTTTAGATGCACAACTGGCCACTAAATATTATCAAACAAAAGGGAAATCGCTATAACTAATATACGTTTGTTTTGTATTATTTTTTGGAATTGTCGATGCCTTGACTGATGTCTTTTCATAATAATTTAAAAGAAAGTCCACTTGATTCAGAATTGATTCAATTCCAGTGCACACTTTTGGTTTGTATGTAGTGCTCGAAATCCTAAATCCTTATTTGCGTTTCTGATATTTCTCTTATTCAACATTATGACCGACGGGGGGTTGTTCACTCGCAGTAGTCAAAAATATGATATAATAAAAGTTTTGATATAATATATGATATAATAATATGAAATATATCAATATGCTACGAGATGTACTTGCATTCGTTAAGAGTAATATTCAGTATTAAGCCGACATAAGCGACAAGTCAACTTATTTATCTCTGTGTCTGTCTAATTTGCGCATCAATCGCTTGAGTTGAGACTCATTCTGCGGATACCTCCAACCTCTTAAGGTTCGCTTTTGCTGTTATGAGAGCAATTAAACGCATGTGATTACTTACAAAGCTTGGAATTTTGGCATTGAGACAAACAAACTTCATGCTATAACTCATTCGACAACATTCAACGACTTCACTTTAATAGGAATACTGAGGTCGATTTATCGTCTTCGGCTATCGACTGCACGCGTGTGGCGACACACAATTACGATAGTTTCGTGTTGTGAATTGTTTTATGGCGACGTTCTCTTAAGATTTTTAATCGCTATATATTTAAAGAATTATACATGATGTTATAGTTATGTGAATAACAACACAAACGCAAATAAATGCAAAAAAGAGGTAAAGTAAAAAATGAAATTTAATTTTAATTTTCTGATACGTTAGGTAGGTTAGGACCTACTCTCATGCGCCACATTAGATTCTAATACGGTGAATACCTGTGTAACAACAACAAATAATGCTGAATTCCAATACGGTAAGTAACGGTGTATTTTAATAATTTAGATAGTAAAAAATTCGAATACGATGTATACGGATAGATAAGCGTGGTTTCTTACGTGGTGGGTGACAGTGAATTCTAATACGGCATGGAACGGCCGACTTTAGCCAGGTAGCTAAGTCTTGATTTTAATACGATCTACTTAAATAGTCAATGGGAAATTTCAATGCCATATGTAATAATGGTTTCTAGAATTTTTACCATATCCTTCAAATATAGTTTTTTTCGTATGAAAAACCACTAAGTATTTTTTTTAATATTCCCTGGAATTGATATCGCAATGCATTTAAATTCACAAAACCATTAAAGACAATTGGTATCTTTTTTGTTTCATTATATGCACGAAAGCGAAAATTGCGTCGCTTTGTCTGCTGCGGTTTAAATAGCATATAGACGTCCGGCGTCCGACATTAACTCGCGACAAGTTCCGGGACTTTTTTCTCATTATAGTGTACACGTTGCAGAATGTATATGCAGATATGTGTGCATAAATTGTAAATAAAAATAAATCACAATATTTCCTTTTGTTGAAAGATGAGAAATCTAAGTGACGTGCATATTAATTCTATGTATGTATTTATACGGATACGCATAAACAATCTCTGTTCCTACATTCGAAGCGACTACATTTATTTTTATCTCTTTATTATTTAGACAAGTACGTAATCAATTGCATAAAAATTGTTCTATGCGTATCGCGGACATTAAAAATATATTTCATAAGTTTAAGAGATATGAAAAAAGTATGAAGAAACGGGTATTTGATGACGCACACGTGCATATGTAAATGTGCATACATATGTAAATGTGCATACATATGTGACTATATATATATATATATGTTGGGTGTGTGGTCTTGTTGATCAATGAAAAATTAAAAATTTCATGAGATCTGCAAAATGTAATTTATTCAAAGCATAGCTCCTCACTGGGTATATGATGTGCCAGCAGTGTCGTCTTTTCGAAGCATAGTAACCGTGCCGTTGATGTGGAAGCTTCATCGAACACCTGCCACGATGCTTTGTGACTAACGGCTTTTGAAATATTTATACACTTCTCAGTGCCAGTAGTAATTCGATGCAGGAACGACTGTTACATCTTGCCAAAGCAGGATCTTGGAAGTGTCTCCTCAATTTTACATCTGTCTTTCAGTCAATTTTCTTTCATTCGGAAGTTATCAAATCACATGTAACCGTTTGAACATACCTAAGGCTTAACGGCTTCGAAAGTCGATCTTGCGCATCATCTTCATTTAATAATGTTTGTAGATCGGCGTCCTCAATTCTTGTCTATCTTCCGCAGCGTAGTGTCGAAATGGCCATTTCAGAAGCGCTTAAACAAGACAGAGGCAATCGCCGACTCGTAACGTCGTCGAGTCTAACCCGCTACGTTCAAAATTTCAAACAATTCAATTTGCTCGCACATAGCAATGCAAAATGGGCGATTTAAAGAGGAGGAAATTAATATATCCCTATTGTAGTCTTGGCCGTGATATGAATTGGCCTGTTGATCAGAAACGTTGCCCACGCCCAGTTGAAACCAATTTTCCAACAGGAGTTTTCGACGATACATGTTCGCTGTAAGATACTTCAAGCTAAACGGCGTATTTCAGTTTCACCGTTTTTTTCAAGTGAAAGCACAGAAGCATCGCTTCTCGCAACTGCTGTTGATTTGGCATCAAAGTTCACAATTTCATTGTTAGATGTGATATACGGATTACGACGGATTTTTAAGGTATGAAAGAATACAAGTTCAGACTAGTAATGCACCTAATATAAAAATGATTTATTTGTCACATCAATTAGCTCCATAGAAGCGAAGATAGAAAAAAGTGATAAATTTACTTATTTACACTTTTCTTATAGCGTGCGCCTAGCAGCAATGAACAACGACTTGCACATGTATTCAACTATTCCTTTGTTGTTTTTTTCTTATTACGATCGATCGCTTAGCGTATATGACGGTGATGGTCAGAAAGACGTGACGAAAAGGGAGTGACGACAGTGTAGTAGGCCTGTGTCTGATCAATAAGTATCGAGCGTTTGTCTACAAAATTTTTCTTACGGTTTACATTAGAGTACGAATTGACTTTTGAAACAAGTTATTTATTAGACAATGACTTACGTAGTTTGGTCATTCAGAGTGACTAATAGCTATCATTAGAAAACTTTGTTTTGAATATATGTACAGTTAGGAGCCAGACAAGAGTTTTGACATTTAAATTAAAAAAAAGAAAATTTAAAAAGTGCAGTTAATCGATTTGATAAATGAAGCATTCATATATTAGCACAAATGTATGTATACGAATATACATCCATTTAAACGTATGTTATCCTAAATATTTTATCATATAACATATTTTAGATGGCTTATGATTGATAGTAATTGGTTTTACAAGTCAATCGTTTTTGAATGTAAATGTCAATCCATTTATATGCTTTATGTACACATATGTAATGAAATTTTTTACTTTTACTTCATTACCAACACGTAAGTAATTAAATAAAGGAAAATAATAATGAAGTGATTAAGGACGCAGTAAGAAAAATTTGTGTGAATCACTGTTTACTTCCAGTTGCAATAAATTTAAGTTGTTAAGTCAAGCTGTTGTAATTGACTTCTGATTAAAAGGGTACTTAATTTTGTTGTCCGTTATTATAGCAAATCAAAATCTCGTTTGTAACAATTTAATCCATCATGTATGGGTTCCCTGTCGTTTTCAACTTGTACATATTATAAACGCAATAAACTTTAGTGAGGGAAATGTTTATAAAATCCGTAATATCACATTTAGAATGGCGATAAGTAAAACTTTAAGAATTTTACTTTTTAACTTTGTATTTTTAAAATTGATATATGTGAAAACATTGTCACTTCGTTCATAAAACACATAGAACAAGCATTTTAGCAAAGGCATTTTTTTAATGCCCATAGTTTCCGAGTAGATTTCGTCATGCCCACCTATCCTTCCACGATCGTCCTTTTGTTCATCCATCGCATAAGGTTGAGGTGAACAAATAAAACATGGTTCATATATACTTCGTCGCTGACTACACATCTGTCGATCCATACGTCTTTTTTTCTGTTCATTTATTTGAGAGAGACGGTAGCTTACCTGAACATTACGACTTTACGTCAGCGCAGATTCTATCAGAAACTTCCTGGTATCATAGTAGTCTGGGAGACCTCAGCTCTTTACGTCGTAACATTTGAGAATAGCCTTTTTGGCAGCTTGGTGAGATGGTTGCTCTTGTACATTAATTCGTGGATGGGACCATAAAACTTCCTCACCTTAATCAAAAGAGGCAACCAAATATAGTAGTTGCACCTAGCTCCTAATCTGCAACCTGAGCGGGTAATATATCTCCTGTAACCATGGCATCGGCCCGGGGATGGCGACTGACCCCAGGTGCATCCTACATGCCACCAGGAAGGGCGATGGTGACCCTTACATACGTAGACATTCACGCTTAACTCTGACGACACGTGAACGTCCATCCATGTGTTCATGGGTTCCTTAATGTGCCCCTCCGTTCTGGTTTTTGTACATTCGTCTAAAACTTTGACCAAGGTCGCTGTATGTTGCAAGTTTGGCATCAATTAAATACTGCTTAACAAAGCAATCAGTGGCTATTGTCGAATAGTTTTCTAATTGCATGTGTGTAGAGAAATTTTAACTTGGAAGTGTATTTTGGTGCCTCGAATAAATTTTATCTCAAAGATTTGTAAAAGAATTTTTAGAAAATTACGAAAGAAAATTATTTGAAAACTTCCTTTTGCAAACACATTTATGCATAAACACATATATGTATAAACGTAGATCATTTTTGCCGAAAGTCTGTTTTTTGAAGCAATTTATAAAAGCTCACACACACACACACATATTATTAGTAACACTTAAGTTATAAGTTTTTTTGAAATCATTTTTCCTATCACGTAGTTTTATTAGCGGCACTTATCAGCTGCTATTAAGAAACCCAAGCACCTCAACTGTCTATATTTGTACGTGCGTAGCTTACCTGATTTATCAATCACAGAATGTTTGGTATTAATGACAGTGTTATTCAATGGACGGGAGCGCACTTTGAGCTTCCTTGTGTCTCAACGAAATCCTGTGGCTCAAATTATTGGCGACACCGTTTATTTAACTTCACCACGACTATCGTTAAAGCAAATTTGATATTGGACGCGCCAAATACGCGTCATTTTCGCGCCCTAACCCTGCTCTAATGTGTGGGTCGGGGCGCCTATACTACCTATTGCCAACGCAGACGTCAGCAGCAACCGCTGTTTAAATAAGTATACGCTTACCCGGTCGTAAATATGGTTGATCATTCTATTGATGGTGGGCAAAAGATAATTTTATATAAAAAAGCAAGGTATATATACAATTTTCGAGTCTTATTGTTATTACTTAGAACTTCGTGTTTGTGTGTGTTTTACAAAATTTGCTTATTCTGCAATAAATTATAAATTGCTTATAATTATGCTGTGTCTCGACTTTGACAACTTTCATTCACAATATATTTTCATATAGCATTACTGAATATGCTTCAATCATATGCAGGCAGCGGAAATGCATTACATTGTCGAGCGGGTCCTGAAAGTAGTGAAATAGCAGACGGTAAGTGTCTTGAGTTTATTGTACTTCGTATAATCGCATTACAGTACTCTCTTTGTATAAGCACGATACTACTACTAGTCTATTCGGGAGTTCTTAATATAGCTAAACGTGTCTGTCCGTCTTTTTTCTACGCTCTCGTAATGCACTTACGTCTAAGTGCTTACACAAACACTAATCTCGATCGCATTGGCTCCCAAGTAAGCATGCGATTACATTCATCTGTAATTGCGTGTGGTAGACTAAAGGAGAACATGGGCGAAGCATATAAAATGGTTGAGTAGACGTTGATCGTTCTTTTACTATGGCTCAGCAGTCAGCCAGGTAAGTATAAAAATCAGTCGAGGATTTTTATTATTATATTCTATCAGGAGTGTGACAACTACGGACGGCAAGTTAATTCTGTCCAGGAGGTAAGTCTCGGTGGCACAGATTGCTAGTCTACCACCTATGAAAATCCCTTTGAGGATATTCTGGATAGCAAAGAGTACTAGCACTAGTCGGCTTTTAAAGGAATTTGGAGACAAAGACTAAATAAATTGCTAAAGAAAAGGCCAGGGTAGCAAACACTCTGGATTTATGTTAGAACAGATTAGAACCTGGAAAATTTTGCGTAGCAGAGACTGTTAATCCACCATCCTAGGTTCACTTTAGGTTAGACTATGGCTTTCTAATTTTAAGGACCTGTAAAATACCACTACTGAAGCACACCAAAACGTTCTTCTACAGAACGCGTAAACCGAGTGTCAACCCAGAATCTAGTGTCTTGTTACATAAGTTTCATCATAATACGAGTTGTGATACTTCGTGTTATGATAATTTTTTTGCTAATACGTGATTTACAATGGTAACGACGATACTCCGCGAAAGAAAGATGCTGACTTTTCTAGCCTGCATTTTTGTATTACAACCGTTATCGCCAGGTATAAGGTAAAGTATTTGCCGAATAAAGAAGAAAGCGCATCATCGTGAATATGCCGAAAATCCCACGGTTTTATTTTTCTATATTTATAAATATTCTTGAAACAAAGCAGTTTCAAGTCCTGAATCATTCCTCACTTATAGATACCCATTTCAGTGGACAATGCTACAATGAACTGAACACATGTATGCGTGGGCGTATTAGCGCTATAGAAAAGACGCTTGTGCATGCTTTCGCGTACTTTTGTTTAGATTTGTAGTTATATATGCGTTTGAAAAAGTCGAAAGCCAAACAGAATGACGTCAGCGAACAGGAATTGTTTATCATTTACATCAATTCACCTTGAGGATTCCTAATTTTAATTTGTACTTGGTGATTCTGCATAATTTTTTGTGTACCATGCATGTATTCTATGGTCGGAAACACATTCTTTCCTTTCATTTATCATTTTATCTCTTTATACCCTACACCATTCGTGGTAAAAGAGTTTATTAAGTCTATACGGACAATTGTAAGGTATAAAAAGGCTTAAGATAGAACCTCCTTTTAGCATACCGATCGATTCAGTATTATTTTGTGAATCGATCTAAGCTTGTTTGTCACAATTTTCGAGATATTTTGATGAAATTTGATACATTCACGTGCTTTGACTTAAGGACGAATGCTATTGACAATTGTTCAGATCAGTCCACTCTTCGAAAATATATTATAATTTTTAGAATTTCGCGACAAAAATCGCTCAGCCATAGTGTTTCAGTGTTCTAGGTTGGTGTGAAAACTGTGAATTGGATGGGGAATTTGTTGAGCCTTTTACCATATAACCATACCTACAAGAACTTAATCTTTACATGGCAAAAAGGCCTAATTTTCAATACTTCTTGACGAAAATTCCTTCATAATAATAAGAATTTGACATAAATATTAACATCACCGAATTTGGATGACATAGATCAATTTTTTAGTCCCTAATCCACACAAAAGTTTTAATGGAAAATAAAGCTCTCTATATTTTATGATGAACATTCGTTCTTAGTAAATAAAACATAGTTAATTTGGATCACACCGCATCATAAATAGGGGCTGTCAAAAGAACAAACCTTTCTAACCCGAATAAGTCTAGTTTGGGGTTTCTTATGACAAAAGCAAGTCGAAAATAATGAGATCTTTGACAAGGAAAATAACTTTGCTAAATTTAGACCACGTTGACGTTTGGGTGTCCGTAAATATAAGCGAATTGATTTAGGGTGTCTCAAGATTGGCCTTGTCCGACTAAAACATTCTTACTTGTTGTCAATTATACCTTAAGAATATTTTATTGAGAATAAAATAACATTTTCTATTTCAAATTCTCACATTTCCATTAAACCTTTGCATAAGACGAGTTACCTATTTACTTTGCAAGGTTGGCTCGCCAGAATATGTCAGAGGGCCATGCATAAATCATTTACTTACTTTTTTTGATTTATTTATTTATTTTCTTACATGTAAAACTCAACTAAAATAAATTACCAGTCGAATTCAATTGACTTTTAGAACTAAATCTTACATTAATTTTTATTAAAAACTAGTATAGGGTATAATATCTAAGGAGATGTAAAGAGGAGAAAAGATAAATAACACACAAACAATTAAGTGACAATTTAAAAATAAGAAAAAATCCGCCTGAGTGGCCGAGTAGGCAAGAGTCTCGACTAGCAACTCAATAGTCGTGGGTTCAAACCTCAAGTGCGGTAGAGTTTTTTAATAAAAAAGCCGATAGCCCTAGATGCTAGTGCTTTAAGACTTTAGTCTTAGAATTTATTCTCTGGCTAAATTTATAATAATAATAATAATAATAATAAGAAAAAAAACAAATAAGAAAAGAAAAAAGCACGTACACAGCTAGCGCGGAGGCACACCCACAACCGGTACAGATTCAAATTGCAAGTGACACCTTAAGCCATTACGAACATGCGAAAGCTTGGCAACCGATCCAGCAAACAACATCAGTTGATTTTCGAATTATAATGAGATGTTAAGATTACAAGTTAGCCACGAAGGCAAATCGCGCGTATTAAACGAACTTGTTTTGATAGATTAAGTGATATATATCATCATTCACGTTTCCGCAAACAACTTTAAACAGATTAAACAGCTCATAATTGTATACATATATTGACTCAGCGTAATGAACATAAAGTACCTGGAGAAGCGGTTAGGGACATTAAAGCTTAGCTCACCAAGTAATATAGAGGAACCGATAGTACTATCAATTAACTTAATTAAGAAGGAGATACCAAGAATAAATCTGCGGTTCCCACGTGATGGTAGGGATAACAGACGCAACCTAATTTCATAAGGAAGTAAGGAGGACATGTGGGTCCCAACACAAATTCCTGCGGGAAAACAGCAAGAATTGGCCTTAAAAGAATCGTATTGAATCTATATGACTTCTATAAGAAGGAGACTACACAACGGAGGCACACATAACTATGGGACTGATTAAGCTCATATATATGTATAGCCTTTTGGAATGTTAGATTCATTCAGCTCTTTGGACCATGGTTTACTGAAACCTAGCGCCAACCTAGGTTTACTTAAAGAGAGTTCAGTGCGCAGATTAAAACATAATCTTTAGTTAGATAGAACTCCTAAATCTTTGAAGGAATCTATGTTTTCCAACTTCTGTCAGTCAATAAAATACTCAGTGTTGAAATACTTCCTCCTTGAGCAAGAAAGAATCTTGCATTTCTCTAGATTTGATTTCATAAAATTTAATTAATTCATTTTTTTTTTTTTTGGAGTTGACAAACTTAAGAAAATATCTACAATTAACACGCAGTGAGGATTTTGTGAACTAAATGTATCTGCAATAACATTGGTGGTTAAGATAATTATATTTATGCCTATGCAGAATAGGCGACATAGTCCTAAGCAGCACACTTTTCATAAATTCTTTGAAAAGTTTGTTTTCCCAAGTTTTATATTTACTTTTCCTGTCAAACCATGACGGATACATATTTCGAGGGCAAGGTCGCTTGATTAGAAAGGATGCAGAAATCGCTGGGCTTAGCACATGTAGGTTTATTAAAATCATAATATTTATTTGAGGAAGTTGGATTTGGCACGTTAGAGCAGTTCAGTGGATCGTCATGCCTGTGATGAAAGGAAATATAAATTGCTGGATGATATGGATCCTCAGGTAAACTTAAAGGAGGACCGCGGTTCCCAACTGTGTTTGAGCAACTGGCAAAGCAAAGATCTAGCAGTCTGCCATTACAATTATAAGTACGGTTGTATTGAAATAAAATACGATCAAATAATTCATTAAAACACGTAGCAGTCCTTTCAGATGTTGGGGACCGTACAGCCAGAACTCTCACTATAACACCAAGTCACATGTGGTACATCGAAGTCTACCAACGCTAATACTATATCAGGTTTGGATTTTTCGGCCACATCACAAAAGAGGGTAGTATGTTTCTTATAAATAGAGATAGATATCCGAATTTGGGGGAATATAGGAGCAAGTTACGTATAACGATTTATTGGAAATTTTCGTCCGAATGGCAATAAATTCAACGCCGGGAGGGGTAGGAAATTCAATCGAATAGGACAAGTCTGCAGCAAATCTGGCAGTTAAAGCACCATCACCAGAGAGGGCCAATCGATCTTTTGTGAAAACCTGGAATGAGTTCTGATATAAATCAGGCCTTAACAAAATTTCAGTGAAGACCAAACAGGAAAACTCCGTGCTCATTGAATTTAAGAAAGTAGAGGGAATTTTTAGGTTAAGAGAAGCGGAATTATTATTTTTATTAATATTTTTTGGAGATGCACACCGAGTAGCCTGAATGGCACCCTGTGCCATAAGTGATCTCGAATATATGGTTATTAGTATATCCATGGTTTAAATATAAAAATTTGATTTAATTTTAAATAAAAATTTTATCTTTGGACATTGAACGACTGCGTGGAATTTGGTTGTCTTTATTATACCTTGCACTTACGCGGTTGACACAACAAACCTCGCTGTGTTTGTGGTGTTTTTGTGAACATCTTAGGGGTTTCATGTTTAACAAAAATTATGAAATAACAGTTCATTTAAACGTTTATAGCATGTGCACTTGGTAAACGAGCAATAAATCCTGCTCATATAAATGGAATTTTATCTCGTGCAGCACAGATGCAAGAAAAGATTTTTTGTTTTTATAAATTTTTGCATATTTTTACTGCAGACACACTGGTGCAAGCATATGCCTGTATGTATATATAAAATATTAAGCCTCCATAAAGGAAAAATTCTCTCTCGCTCTCTAATATATATATTGCTATTACCATTTTTATGTTTACGCTCGGTGCTTTTTAGATGTGCCTAAGACTCGGTACTTTTAATAATGCCTGAAACCAATGGATGATAGACTGTGTTTAAATTTTAATTAAATTTTCATTTATATCATCTTGCAATACGTTTGGCATAGTATGCAACTCAAGAATGAGAAAAAAAAAATATTATTTTGAGAAGCATGTAGAATTGGAACTATATATATTATATATATTTTAAATAATATAAAGTATATATAGGTATACTGTATTAATACTCAGGTGTTTTGTTACGAGTATTACAAAACAATAGGAATATATTTTAGAATCGATTTATTGATATTGGCAAGCGTTTTTACACCTTTTATACCCTACACTACTTGTAGGACAACACTGTACTCAATTTGCGCGGTTACGTGCAACATCCGAAAAGACTTGAGAGACCATAAACGCACATAATATTGTATCGATTTGCGAACTTCTGCATCTGTTTAATTTTGTCTGTCCATCTGCCGGCGTACAGGGCGGAGTTTCCGAGATATACATTGGCGTATTTTGGCGTAGGGAGGAGACTATTCAGTATAATTCGGATCGGACTACCTTTTCGACTACTTCATATATAAAGCCTTATTTTGAAAAGTCGTTATATGAACAACGGTAGGGTCGTGTAGAGTATTTGATTGAGCATTGTGTCTCAATATAATATTTTTATTTGTTTATAATTAATTGTATATTACAAATAAATTGATATCACAAAGTTTGAATCAATAAGTTACGACTACGGTTACATTTGGTCCACTTAAAGAAATGTAGTAAAAATTTTAACAAGGTTCGTTTTCATTGCAAGAGAAACGTATTTGTATTTTCGTAAAACAACACTGTAGATTTTTTGCTTGACGCAATGCTTCTATCATTATTTTAGAATCATACGTTCATTAATAGAACTAACGTGACTTCTTATATATTGTTACGAAATTCGCTTTTCTCGGATACGGTTCGTAAGACTAGATCTTGGATATTCTTTTTAAGAGAACTACACTGACACGTGTTCACTTCAAGATTCTTTGTTTACATTCAGCTTCTTTGAGGATAGGATTATTTACATTTTACTTTGGCAATATTCTTGACTTCTCAACTCTAATTTTCTTTTGCGACCCAAATGTTTTTGTCCGATTGACTCGGCCTTCCGCAAATAGTCTATTTATATACATTTTTGCAAGCATGTTACTATTACCTAAGTTCATGGCTTCATTTTTAATCCGTTTTAATCCTGCTCTTCCGCTAATCGTTTTCCTCGCCCGGCAGCTGCACGACGCCCCGCAAATGTGCACTTGGGAATTTATTATTTGGGAAACACAATTTCTTGAAATGAACTGGATTTGGATTTGGGATTTCCGTAACAATATATTCAGATTAATATACGCTATAGAGTGTAGTGGGACAAGCTTCATCATAAACACTTTAATGATGGATGCTACAGTAGATAACGTTTAAGATCTTTTATTAAAAGTATTAAATTACATATTTAAAGATACTTCTCGCTCGCATATCTTCTTATCGCGACTATTGTGTCTTTATAATTTGAAGATTTGGTTAACTAAGTCGATGCTTACGGCACAATATATTTTATAGCTCTTGCGATGAGAGATGAAATATAACGGCATGTTAAAGGACGTCTAAAATAATCGCATAACTTATGAATTAAGCTGTGTAGATGAAAAAAAGTCGATTTTCTGTAAATATGTATAGAAAACAGGGCCTTGCATATCACCTACTTTGTTTCGATTTCTTTTACTCAGTAAAATGTAAAAATCTTTAATATTTAAGTTTTAAATTTGCGAAAACGTATTTTCTCACAAGCAATTTCTGTTTCTTTCACCAGAAAGTTTACTTACTAAAACTGCAACTAGTCAAAAATTATATTTCTTACGATTTCTTTGTAATGTTTATGGCTTTGTTTATCATTTGCTACACTAGGTTTGCTTTTTTACACCCATTACCGATGGATGGCTAAGTATATTCATTTTGTCAAAACGTTTGCAACACCAAAAAAGAAGCTACACAGTGTTTATATTCTGAATTAGTATCAAATAAGTTGATTTGTGTATTTCCATCTGGCCTTGAAAACAATACGGCCATGAGTGGCGCTAGGAACTAAAACTCACGAATGTCAAATCGGTGCTTATGAGTTCGAATCTCGGTGTGGCTTCCTATGTAGTTTTCGAGTAACGAACAAAAATCGCGGCCAGTAAAGGTGTTCACAGTTTTTGCTGCGTTGTAGTCGTGTAGTTTAACTTGCTTGGACCATTTTTAAATTCTTTTGAACAATTTTAGGCTATGTCTTCATTTTTGCAAACAGGACAATGTTTATCAGAGATATTACGTAGTTGGGCGGACAGACGGATGAACCAAACAATAGATAGACATGCTTAAGTATATTTCAAATCTGACATTGGTCAATAATGTTTATATTTTATAGGGTTTTTGAAGCTTGCTTCTGCGCGTTGTGAAGGTTTTGACAAAAAAATAAAATTCGATTACACTATAATCTAGGATAAGTGCGTGCGATTGTTTCCATTTCTGTGCAGGTGCGATGGCAACACTCGTTGAAAATACGTTTCAAGTTTTATGGATTCATCTGCTGTCCCTAGTGCGTAATGAGCAAAAACACAATTTTTTATTTCTTTTGAATAAAAGAGGTATTCTCAACTTACGTGCTGTTATAGACGTCTCCTTCAACTGGCTTAGTCCATTTTCTGCTGATGCTGATTAAAAATGTATAAGCTCACAACAAGCCGGGCAGCGCAGACCAAATTCAATGCTGCAGCAACGAAATCACATTTATGCGAAATGGTCATCGAAAATTTCGGTAAAAGGGTGTGTATATGCCAGCGAAGCCCAGGAGGCCATTTTCTATTCGACATATAATTATATGTTATGTGCATTACAGTTAAATAAAAAGTAATTTTGTATTCTATTTTATTCAAATCTTGCATAAGTTTTGGGACAAACACTATATACAGTTTGTGGAATCTCTGAACTTTGTATCTGGGTTGTGCAAATGTTTTGACAAAATAAATGTACCGCTTATCCTTCGATGATGGGTAAAAAATATTCTAGAAACTCTTTACTTTAAACTTTACTGTCGCTTCTAATCGATGTTCTTCTCTGTAATGTCATAATTGCAGCCTTTCATTTCAGTTGCTTAATTCGGCTGAATCTATATTGTAGCCAGAAAAGAATCTATCTGTAATAGAAAAATAAAAAATAGCGAAAATAGAAGATTCGGCCATTGCCAAAAATAATTTACTTATTTATTTTGTTCGTGTTCTTAGAAGAAAAGTTTCTTGGAATAGTTTTTTGTTATGGAAATTTTAAATAATATTTTTTTGATAATGTTAAATAAAAGCAGAGAAGAACAGAAAGAAATGAAAGAAAACAAATTCTATAAATAAATTTAACACTTAATTAAGTTCAGCGAATGCAACTCTTTCAGGGGGTTGAAACAGAGGATTAAGAAAGACTTTGCAATAACTTTTTAGTATTTGAAAAAATTCTACATTAAAGAAATAAAAATTAAATCAAATTTTATATCTTATATGTGTATATAGGTTGGATAATTTTTCAAGTTTATATATGTAAAATTCGCAAATGTACATATATAAGTCCGTATCACTTGTATATTTGTAATCAAAAATGCTTTTAAATCAAGAGAGCAAGAAGAAGAGAGAATAAACGTTTTGCTTAAAGTATTTCGTCTTGTGCGTTGTCTTTTCAAGATACTGCAAATGTATCCGTTTATGAGTTTCGTCATAAAATGGAAAACACTGATGAGACAAACCTTTTTCTCTTGCAGCAGCCATTTATTAGACGGCAACGGCAGTGGCGATATCAAAATCAAATTCAATGCTATATTCATGGAGAACCATTCTACTCGTACGTTTTCGTTGGTTCTTCTACTTCTTATTCAGCCCAAATGGCATCCATTTTCCTAATTTTTGAGCTTTTCCTATGGCATGCGAACCTCCGCCGATATTCCAACGGATCAAATTTATTTGTTTGGCAAAAAATTTTTTCGTTTGCTTATACTATTGCCTTCTCGCTTATGGACGGTGCTCACTCCTTCATATGGAAACCGCATCTTATAAATTGTTTAGTTTACTTTCAAAAGTAGCTATCGTAAATAGAGGAAAAGATTCAGTGTTAGCTCTCTTCTCGATACATCAAAGCCCTAATTATCATTTGTAAGATGAGACGGACGGACGAACAAATTGACTTAACCATTTACATATTCTTTAATTAGTACATCTAAGGACTGTTTGCTTCTTACCGAGTATGTACGTTTTCCAATTATTTAAAGTGTGCTGGCCACGCATAGATATCAATTTGTTAATCTGTATATAATATAAATTAAGGTATACCATTGGTTTTTAAGCTTTTATGCATGCAACAAAGGAAACCATATGTAAAAAAATGTTTCGATTTATTTTTTGTATTCCTTTTTTCCTTTTCTTCTTGTGCACCTTACAGCACCTATGTATGGAAAAAAAGTAAATGCAAACAAGAACACTATGGTCGGGCAAGGTCGGCTATTCAATACCTTACACTATACTGTCTAAGACAATTCTTATTTTTGTACGAAGTGGATGAATGAAAATTGACCCTTAATCCATTTTCATCATCACATATTAAAACTTATATTTTTGCGCTTTACAAAATGACCGGGATGGTCCAAATTTGGTACAGTTCATGATATAATTTTTGATATAATTTATGATATAATTTTCATCCTGAAGTACTGAAAGTTGTAACTTTTTGTCGCAAGAACTTCAGTTTTCATTATATGTGAGTGATTTGAAATTTGCCCCAGATGGTCGAAAGTTTTCATACCAGAATGCTACTACTTAGCCACTTTTGCTGAAAAATTCAGAAAATTGAAATTTTTTTCCATATAATAATGTTACAGAATAGGGCAATAGGTTATATGGGAAGCGGTCGCAAAAGTGGACCGATCACTTTTCAATAGCATTCTTCCTTGAGTCAAAACGCATTGCTGTACCAAATTTTATCGAATACAAATGTACATGGACAGACATGAGGCGGACAGACGGGCACACAGGCCTATATCTATTCAGGTTATGACTCTGAACCGATCGGCATCATAAAAGATGGATCTATCTTAAACCCTTCTGCTTTTTACATACGACCGCACTAATTTAATACACCAAGTGGTATATGGTATAAAATATGGTATGGCCACACTTTAGGAGTAATTAAAAGTAAAATTGAAAATTTTAAACAAACTATAAATCCTTACTATACATATATGTATAATATTTATTTATAATATTATGTATGTGTAAGAAAAAGATAATTGTTTAGGCATCTATCGATACATATACATGTGAACATACATATAACTAAGCATCTATTTAGGGAGTTTTATAAATATATATATATATATATATATATATAAATATATATATGTATGTATATATATATATAAATATATATATATGTATGTATATCTATTTCTCTACTTATTTTACAAAACTTCCTAAATACTAACTATAAATATATATATGTATGTATATCTATTTCTCTACTTATTTTACAAAACTCCCTAAATACTAACTAAGCATGTTATATGATATATTCTTATATATACGTATATATTTATTGTAAAGGCCTTTTTAATATGTATGAATTTTTGCATGATGCCATCATGGATTTGTTATCATGTATAGATATTATATATTATAATATAAACTTTATATCGATTGATGAGCTCTTTTACCGTTTTTTATACCCATCACCGAAGGATGAGAAGTGTATTCATTTAGTCAAAACGTTTGCAACGCGCAGAAGGAAGCATCAAGGGCCCCACAAACTATAAATATTCTTGATCAGCATCAAATGTGAAATCAATTTAAGCATGTCCGTGTGTCCCTCCTCACCGCAAAAATGAAGCTATCGACTTCAGATTTGGCAGAAACTTTCAAAATTCTTGCACGAAGGTTGGCATTGAAAATGGGCTAAGTCAGGTGAAGGAGACGCCTACAATAGCACGTAAGTTGAGAACACGTCTCTTATTCGAAAGAAATAAGAAATAGGTTTTCTCGGTCATTACTCATTAGCGACAGCAGACAAACTAATAAAACTTGAAATATATTTTCTATGGGCGATGCTGTAGCATTTGTGCAGAAAAATGAAAAAAATTGACCACGCCTAGCCTAGCGCAGAAACAAGCTTCAAAAATCCCATAAAGTGTACAAATGCTTGGCCAGTTTCAAACTTGGGATGCACCCAAACATGTCCGCCTGTTCGTTTGCCCATCTGTTTGTTTGCATAACTTTGTAGTATTTGTGGTAAACATTCTCCCGATACCGAAAATGAAGATATCACCTGACAGTTTGCAAAAGAATTTGCAATTGACCTAAACTTTTCAAAGGATACGCGTCTATACGAGTAAAGTTTTTGCTTTAAAAATGGAAGATATCAACTGCACCCACTCCCTATTATAGAGCATGAGAATTTGTTCTTTTACTTCTTTTGTCTTTTTTTGGGATAAGCGGTGATGAGTATAAAAGATTCGGTCCCGACCGAATTTTATTTTCTTACTCATCTTTTCTTGCATTATTTATCCAAAGTAAACATCTGTCACTAGACTGCAACCGCTGTACGACTATGTAAAACAAACATTTTTTAGTAGACACTATATCAATAGCTAGCATCATATGTTGTAATATCTCATCTTTGTCTGTATGTATCCCTTGATCCCAAAGTACAATAAGAATACAACAAGAATATAAGAAATAAGAAAAATTAACGGGGTTTGATTATAAAAATTATTTCCAAGTAATATAATTAGAATTAATCACCGATACATCAAATGTTTCCTTTACAAATAGCATAAGTCCCAACAAGTAGAAAATTCATTGAAATGCTTCACAACTAAGTTGGATCTCCGTTCGCCACAATTTTTGCATCCAAATGATTTAAAAGTTTTGACAAAATCATATCTCCTTATTGCTGTTTATTTAGCGATTTGATTGGCCGAAAAACTCTTTGACTATTTTTACAAGTGCGAGTACTATGGAATTGGATAATTGATCTTAAACTTTTCTGCGATTGGTTTATTGGGATTATAGGCATTACACAAAACAAATTTTGAAATTTTGAAAATCGGAAATTTAATACATATGGCTTCCAATTCTAGTTAATTTCAGCTAAGTAATTTTTCGTAATAATAAATTTGCTAAAGAAGGAAAAACCAAATGAGCATTCGCAGGCAACTCATGCAGCTGCAGGGCAATGAAAACGATTAGCGGAAAAGCAGACAGATAAAAGTTAAGTGCACATTCGCAGGCGCGTCACGCAGCTGCAGGGCAATGAAAACGATTAGAGGAAAAGCAGGCTGGGATTAGAAATAAAACCATAAATTTAGGTATAGTAACATGCTTGTAAAAATGTATATAAATAGAATATTTGTGGAAGGGAGAGCTAGTCGGGCAAGAACATTTGACCGGTGAGTACGGCCAAAATAAATTGTAAATAATCCTACATGTAAGAAATATAATTGTAAATAAATACTTCCACTGTTGTGAAAGACAAAGTAGTAAAATAAAAGAACTTTGAAGTGTATTTCTCTTGAACAATATTTCCGCGATCCAGTGATACGGACTGTATCTTAGTAAAAGTGAATTTCATAACAGTATCAATTATTTACTCTTAATTCGTGAGTGAAAATTTTTTGTTGTGATCCAATTTGCAAAGTTATGTGGCGTCAATTTAAGTCCACTACAGCTCACTAACTGTA
The DNA here is from genome assembly GCF_014805625.2 of Glossina fuscipes. Classification (NCBI taxonomy): domain Eukaryota; kingdom Metazoa; phylum Arthropoda; class Insecta; order Diptera; family Glossinidae; genus Glossina; species Glossina fuscipes. The sequence continues at coordinate 357,881 of NW_023998516.1, forward strand.
GTAAGTTACCTATAACGACATTGTTTTTGTTTCTACATTTGAAGTTTTCAAACGAGCTGATACTAAAAAGACATGAGAAAGAACTGATATTGGTCTTGAGTTCATTTTGTTCCTATAAATTACTCCCTAAGGCATGATATTCAATTGTCAGATAGAGTGAAAATCTATTTATTCTACATGTCAATAAATTGTCTTTGAGGAGAAAATACTTCATTACGAGTTATAGAGAAATTGCAATGTTATGCAAAGATTTTACTTTTGGTATTCTTTATAATATAATTTTTTTCAAGCGATCCGCTTGTCATACTTGTATATAAATTAAAAATAATATCTACGCACTTTGTTCTATGCATACATTACGCGAGGGTAACCTTGACACCATTCACCAATTGAGAGTCAAATTCGACAAGAACATATCATTAAGGAAATATTTAAGACCCAATTTAAAGGTCTAGATAAACGACTCTACAATTTCAAGTCACAGTTAAGGATGACTGATGTGGTAAATGCGGTTTTCAAGCACGGACACACACCCTATATCGGTTCTACTATTCAAGTCGACCAAGTATAGTTATACATTGGATGAGTCTAACGGTTCATACGATTGGGCTTCATTAACATTTGACATACGTGTTGGTAGAAGGTATAAGGAAAATAATTTTTCAAAATTTTTTATTACAAAAGTGACGTAAATCATTTAATCTTATACAAAAAGGCTGCCATCTCAATTATTGAAGGAACTTACATGTTGTAATAGATAAGATTAAGCGAATGGATTGATCGATTAATAATCTCAAGCTATTCAACACTGCTTACATATATATATATATATATATATATACTTCATGCGATCCCTGATTAATATTTCTGGGAGTTATAAACAAAGTGCCAAAACTACATCACTTCAACGTAATTCACGGAAAAAGTTGATTGACATTTGGGAAATAAATCTTAGAGACTACTTTTGCAAAAGCGAAATCTTCGATTTTGATAAGGTATTGTAATGCACCTATAAATAACCGATTTAGAAGGTAGATTTAGTTAGTGGAGCATTTGAGCGCTTTATTTATGGCTGTAAAAACTGCGGTTTAAATCATCTTTCCCCTATGATAACATCAACAACCTCGAGATCTAGGAATGTAAGTAAAGTATTCGCGGCTGCAATGAGGCTAGGTTCACTTTGGCAAAAAATGGTATCCGTATATTGTGTGCAGATTAGATAGGTTATCGCTTGGCAGAGTTAAACTTCTGTCGTTTTGAGTAAACACAATAAAATACAACTGGAGTGTAGAGTTCCAGGGAAAGTAGATTTATATCCCGAACTTAAATTTATGATAAAAGTAAAAATTCAACTATGAACTATTTAATCTAACAATTCTCTTAAATAATCAGAAATTCAATGACTTATCTAAAATATAAGATGACGAGTTTTTGATTACAACTGAAAATGCAATACATTCTTGAGTTTCGGACATAAGCATAAAAAAGTTAGTATTCGGAGCCTAATACAATTAATTTAAAATCCTGGTACTAAAATCTCTGAACTCTTTAAAACTCGAAATTTAAACTATGGGTATATAATTTCTGTGATCTCTGTAAAAAAACTCTCTTATGTATGTGCATTGACTTTTTTGTCCTTAAGAAAGAGAAAAGAGGACGAAGCGAAAATATATACATTGTAACTGATTATTGTTTCACATGCACAACTACACTTAACTTAGTAAAACTAAAACATAAAAGTGCCTGGCTGTGCATTTGTGGAAATATCTATAGTCATCCATCAAGTATATTATTGCCATATGGTAGCGCTTTATAGTTTGCAAAAAAAAAAAACAGGAATAAAAAATATCCTTACGAAGCTGAAATGACTATAAATTTGAATTAAATGAATTAAATTTCTGTTTAAACAGATAAAGAGGATAGTCTTTATAATAAACGAATAACTTTAAAGCATTTTTGAGCAATACGTTTTAATTGAAACGTTCTCTTTAATGTAAATTTTTAATGCAATTTAATCAGTGCAATGTACACTGTAGTACACGTACGTGCTTTAGCTCAAAGACCAACTTCATTGCGTATGATTCGGATCGGATCACGTTTTCGACCGCTTCCCTTATCAAGACTTATTTTGAAAAGTTGATATATGGATAATTATAGGGCAGTGTAGGCTATTTAATGGTGTGCCGTGCCTCACTACAGTATTTTCACTTGCTTTCTCCTTCGAGGTAAATGGTAATTTACTATAAAGCGATCCAAAAGGCCAGTACTTGCTTTCAGTTATCTAATGAAGAGCCATTTGCTTCTTTAAAACATATATTTTCACCCCACAGACCAAGCCCAAAAATTTCGGTCCAAGTAAAAACCCTTTAGGGACATCCAATGTGTGTATGAGTTTCATGCCATATGCACGATAAGCAACCATTGGTTCACTATTTTAGTGTTGTATTCAATTTTAATAATTTCTATATGCAACCATTGGTTCACTATTTTAGTATTGTGTTGAATTTTCATAATTTCTATACGCTATACAACTATATTGTATTCCGCAAATAATGGTAAGATTTAAATAATATGTTGTAAAAAATCCTGAGTCAAACGCCTGATTTAAAAGTGTGTTTTATTTATCTTTACATTCAGAACCACAAAATGGAGGACCCTTTGGGTATGCATATATGGGGGTATGTATGTATGTATATATGTATGTTTATTTTCTTATTTTTTTAAGGTGGAAAGCCAATGAAAGGCATCCTCGAGGTACTCTCAAATGCTTTAATATGGGTCCTGCTGTATTTTAAACCTATGTAAGCAATCTCTAAAACAACCGTGGCCTTTATTGTGTTGCGTAAAAGTCAACCTCACCCCCCTACCAATTGACCCAAGGCCTCAATCTACTTTTACTCGTTTTGCTCCTGCCGTTCTTCGACCAGTTGACCTTTTGTACGCTGCTTAGCTGCATCAGACAGCAGGCTGTGTAGTTCGGCTATGTACATGGCTTCCTTAGCCTGCAGGTCAATTGGTATCATACCAGTGATAACTACTACAGAATCTTTAGACACCGTGCGATATGAGGCGCAAACCCTCAGACAATAGAGCCAGTATGCTGAAGTATCGTCGCTGTTACCACTTCTGCCTTCAATTTTCTACGGTTTTGCCTAGGGCCACGCATGTTCGGTAGTAAGCGCATCAGCGACTTTGCTACCTTCGCTGCTTTCTCATTCTTTTATTGCAGGTGCCGTTTATATGATAGTCTGCACTCGATGATTACACCTAGATATTTTATGGCGTCTTCTGTCTGTATCTCAGTATCCCCCATTTTGAACGTAACTTCCTCTAGATTCTTCCGTGAGGTTGTTAATACCGCTTCTGTCTTCCCTTCTGCAAAATTTAAATCCAATAACTGTAGCAACTCTTTGCCATGTTAGTGGTTCTATTTGCTATAGTGGTGATTTCCTTCAAAGTCTTAGCTACGATTGTTATTGATATATCATCGGCGAAACCCACGATGACAGCTTGTTCTGGGAGATGTGGTCACAGAATAACGTCGTACATTAAATTCCATAGTGTGGGGCCTAGGACTAATCCCTGAGGTATCCCCCCAGTGATCAGCCGTTCTCTGCAATCTTCCTGTTTCGCAAAGAAGGTTTCTTCCAGTCTTTACCGGAGCTAGTTGTTATATTGATAAGATTAGATGACACTCTTCTTTCCTGGAGGATTGTCTACGACATGGTATGACATGTTTGCTGAGTTGAGAGCATTCTTAATATCTAACGTTATCACCAAGCTATACTTTTTGTTGCTTTCCATCCAAAGTTTCTCTTCTACAGCTTCCGCTGTATTATTTGTGACCATCTTTAATGCATCTACAGGGCTCCTCTTTCTCCTAGACCAAATTGGAAATTCGACAGCACGTTTAAGCACTGCAGTGGTTGCTCTCTGTGGCTTGAAATTAACTTCTTATACATTTTGCCTATCGTATCCAACAGACAAATGAGTCGTTCAAGCGGCAGTTTATATGTCCCTGGAAATAGCACGCATTTGTTGTTCTTTGTTGTGTTTTCCCAAGCATGCATTGAATGTGTTCACAAACATCGCGGATTTTGCTAAAATGGCTTGCTTTATAGTACATTTTGCGATACCGTTGGCATCCAGGCGTTCTTGTTTTTAATTTCCTTTGCGACAGCGACAATTTCTTTAGCCAAGGTGAATCCAATGTTTTCTCTTATCTCTGTCAACGGCACATATGCAAACGTGGTTTGATGGGGGAACAAGGTGTCGACTGTTTCCTTTACAAACTCCGGGCGCATTGTTTAGTTTGAAAGCTCGATTTTTTTCATAATCAATTTATATGCCAGGCCCCATGAGTCCTCCTTTAACTCTTTGATCAGATTTTGGCAATTTTTCTGGTTGACCGTAATCACTCTTTTAAGTTGTCTGCACCCCCTCTTGACAGCTAAGATAGGCACTAGTCCCCCTCGATCTTTTGTATAATCTTCTCACGCTGTTGCATTACGCTTTTAGGTCGGCTATATCGTCGGTCCACTGGTTTCGTGCATTTTGCCGCTTATAAAGGCAACGCCTTGCCATTGATCTATCACAAGATATTATAATTCGCCTCGCAACTTCTGCAATGAAGACTTTTGGCAAGTTGCGGGGTTCTGCTTCCAGCATATGCCCAAATAGCTCGTTATCTAGCGTTTCAGCTTTCCTTGTGCGCCCGTCGGTCCTGCTGTAACTCACAAAGTATTGCTAGGTGGTTCCTGTGTGTATAGGCATTGCTACAAACTCGCTCCACCCACGACGCCATCGCTCTGCTAGCCATGGGAACGCCGTCCCAGTTAAAAGCGTTTTCGAAACCTACGTTTAGGATTGTCATATCGGGCTACGCTAAGGATTCAAGTGTGAGTCTGCCGTTAGCGGTCGTGCATTTGCTACTCCAATCCGTCGGCTTGCCATTAAAGTTACCTGCGATAATTACTGAATTTTTTCTGCGCACGTCATTACAGTTCAAAGTCGGCTTGCTCTGTGTTCGGCGGGAAATAGCAACTTTAAACATAAAATTCTCTGTATAACTCAAACGTTATATATAAATATTCACCTGAGATAAGTTTTCTCAATCGTAATCGTCTATGACCAAATCAAGCATTTCAGAAACACGTCCGCTCGCTAAGTGTGTGTGTGCGTATGCGCGCTCTTATATATACGTATAGATAATATAGCTATATTAATGTTTTAATATCTGTTAAAAGATTCCATTCACGTAATTGAATATAACTCTTATATATATTATACTCTTATGTAAGTCTGGACTTGTGACAATATGAATTTTCTTGACCCAAATACATTTTCTCTTCGTCACTTCGGGCTGACGTTTTTTTTTTATCAACTTTGCCCTCGCCATCGAATTAAAAGAACCATGCAATAGTCACTACTCATTGTTCTTCCCTTTTCAAGGTAGTCGATAAGTACAATACCATGCATATCTCAAAATACGGAAGCCACAACAACTTTAACATCAGAAGCCAGCGCTGATATTTGAAGGTATTTTTTCTCAGCAACCAACAATCTTCAATCAACACACGAGATTCGAAATTTTTCATTATTTCGAAAATAACCAACTCAACGTTACTAACACAACTGTGACCCAATAAGCAAATGATCGAAATGACACGATTTTTTCACAGATGTCGTGCAAGCGTTGGGAGAGATTAGTGTCAGTCCCGGGACATATTGTTTGATGTCAATATACTCTTAATCGTTTCGCAGTTCCTTTGCTCTCTGCATTATTGTTTCTCGTCTTCTATTGAAGCCCTCACGTTCGTGAAACCTAAGATAGGAAACTTCGCTTACAATATACTGTTACGAATGCCAGTGGCTGCAACCACATCTACAATGAACCAAAAACAAAAACTTAGCAAGTAAATTAAAATTTGCTATAAACATAAAGTCTCACAAGGTCTTTTAAAAGATAGAAACAATCCGGTAACGGGAATGCCGTTGCTCTTCACATTGTTTTATCACATTCGTTCGGCAAACTTCGGAAATAAAAATAACTGGTTGATACACTTGTTCACAGTAACCAAGAAAACTGCTTTTATTCTGACCATTTGCCTAAATTATAATATAACCTTAGGTTTGCATAACTTTTAATACAATGAAGAAATTTTTGTTTATTCATTTTAGTTTCTTAGTACTTGAGATTTGTTTGTATCATATTTTTTTTTATTTTTATTTTTCTTTTTTATTTTATTTCACCCATTTAACCTACCCAAGAAATTCAACTAAAGAAAATTACAGTCGAATTCAGTACATTTCAAGAGAAAATCTTATACTAATTGTTTTAAAACTAGTATGCAATGAAAAGAAAGAAAAAAAATTTAAAATTAAAAAGTTAAAAATAATAATTCATGAATAAATAAATAAAAAGAGAGAAAAGAGCAAAAAAAGCATGTGCACAACTAGCACAGAAGCACACTCGCAACAAGAACAGCTCCAGGTTGCAAGTGAACCGCTAAACCATTGCAATGATGCATAATCTTGGCAACCGAGCAACTTGGCAATTAAGCAATGTTGCTTTAATAGACTTTGAAAAGTCCGATAATGGGAATACGTGGTAGACATAATTTAGGTCTCGGCAAACAACTCTGAGCGGGTTAAACAGTTCATAATCGTATTTACATTGACTAAGCTTAATCAAGATAAATTGCCTAGAGAAGCGGTTAGGGACATTAAAGCTTATCTCACCAAGTAATGCGGGCGAGTCAATAGTACCATTTATCACTTTGATGAAAGAGGAAACCTCAAAAAAGAATCTACGTTTCCCAAGTGACGGTAAGGATAATAGAAGCAACCTATTTTCATAGGGTGGAAGAGAGGCAATCGGGTCCCTACCCAGGGCGAACAGCAAGAATTGGTTTTGAACAGAGTCAATTGAATCTACATAGCACCTATATGATAGAGACCACACAACAGAGGCATACTCAAGTATAGGTCTAACCCGACACATGTACAGCCGTTTCGTAATATGAGGATCGTCAAGCTCTTTGGAACACCCCTTTATAAAATCAAGTGCGGACCTAGCTTTGCTTAACGAGAGCTGAATATTCAAGTTGAAACGTAACCTATGGTCAAATAGAACGCCTAAATCTGTGATCGAATCGACGTGCTACAACTTATGCGAGTTTATGAAATACTGAGTAATGAATGACTTTCTCCTTGAGAAAGAAACCTTCTTACATTTATTTAGATTTAGTTTCAGAAGGTTCAAAGACCACCATGCAATAAGATTATCCAAGTCACCTTGAAGCTGATGTGATTGCGATTCAACAGAGAAGAAAGAAAACAGTTTCACATCATCCGCATACATTAAGATCTGGCTGGAATTAACCACCGGTGGAAGATCGTTCATGTATAAACTAAATAAAATGGGATCTAAGTGAATTCCTTGAGGTACGCCAGACATAACGGGTAATTCATCCGAGGTGATGATGTTAAACAAAACCCTTAAGGATCTGTTGTGCAGATAAGAGCTTATACATTTCACTAAGTAGGGTGGGAAGCCAGAGGCTTGGAGTTTAAAGATAAGTAGTCTATGGTTAACCATATCAAATGCTTTGCTTAAATCAGTGTAAATAACATCTGTGCGAGAGCCGCTAGAGAAAGCCTTGAAAACGTGACAGGTAAACTCTAACAAGTTGGTGACTGTAGATCGCCCTTTCCGAAAGCTGTGCTGGTGCGGAGAAATATACGAATTAATGGCAAAGGCCAAATGCTGAGTCACAATACGCTCGAACAACTTGGGCAAGGCACCAACTTGGATATGCCTCTGTAGTTCTAAAACAAAGAAGAAAAGACTTTTTTCTTGGCCAAATGTTGAGGTTGCGCTCTAATTATCGTGAAAAGGGAAACATTGAAATATAGTTATTGAACGGTGAATGTACCAGTACAAGGAAGTTTGCTATTGACGTGCGGTGTTCGCTAAGGCGGCTGAGCAAATTGGTTCCTACCTATTACCTTTACTACTTCATTTGCCGCCTGCCTTGCTTAGAAGGAACAACCATATTGCATCTGTTTTGTGAAACCCTAGCAACTGAAGCAACCATTATAGGTCTCCTCCGAAGAAGTCACATCTGTTTTGGAAGCTGCCGCTCTCACCAGTCGGGTTTTATTGTACGTTAATCAAATGCCAGCAAGGGTGAGTAACCAGTGTAATTAGCATTGCTTGGCCAAAGAATTTAGAGTAAAAATAAGTAGAATATACCGCCGCTGTAGCGAGGGCATGGTCAGGTGAACGTGTGAGTGGGAGTAGAGGGACTGGGAACAGTGACGGACGGACTAAAACCGGACCAACGTACAGTGCGGACAACAGATCTCATAAACGGACTTACTCCGTTTTCCCAAACCTTTTTTTATTTTGCATTTTCCTTCTTTTTAGTTTTTATTGTCGTGCGGCCCAGCAAGCCAGGTCAAATAAATTAACCGCTCTACCGAAAGCTGAGCTGGGTCCGTGGCAAAGTTTTGTCGGAAATATTCCGCCAAGAGATTTGAGGTTTCAATATCAACCGAGGAGTCAGAGCCATAAAACGAAACATGCGAGGAATTTATGGAGATTTTTCTTTTGGAATTAACAAACATTAAAAAGAATTTAGGATTAGCAAATAGAGAGGATTTAATAAACTGAAGGTATCTGCAACAATATTACTAGTTGAGGGAATTAAATTTATGCCTTGACTATTCGAAAATTTTTTGAAAAGTTTGGTTTTCCTATTCTTGTAATATTTAGTTGTCTTTTTAAACCACGGGGGACACCTGCTTCGAGGACGGGATTGCTTGATCGGAACGGATGCAGAAATAGTTTGATTTATTATAGTGTAGAACGGCGACAGTAAGCTATCAATACGTCCAACTGAGAAATCAAGCTTATCAAGCTATGTGTTTTTCGCATTGAAATATTGCTCTTATGGAAGTCATGAAATTTATTTAAAACAGTGAAATTTGGAACGTTATAGAAGTTCAACGAACCATCATGCTTGTAATAATAGGAAATACCCAATACTGGATGATAAGGATTCTCAAGTAAACTAAGAGAAAGACAACGGTGAACACAAATCTCAGGAAAATTTGTAAAGCAAAGATCAAGCAGTTTACCATTGCAATTAGGGGTACCGTTGTATTGACCTAAATTATGATGAAATAATTCATTAAAAAACACAACAGCTCTATCAGAAGTTGAAGTAGGAATCAAACAGCCAGAACTACCACTGCAACACCAAGTAACTTGAGGCAAATTGAAGTCACCCAACGCAATGACTATATCGGTAGGTTTAGATTGCTTGGCCACTTCGGAAATGAGGGCGGCCTCTTTCTTGTATACGAATATATCCGAATTTGGGAGAAAACTTGAGCAGGTCACATATAAGTGTGTTTAGGAAATCTTGTTCGAATGGCGATTAAGTCAACGCCGCGATTAGTGGGAAATTCAATTGAACAGGAGGGGACTGCCGCAGATATGACAATTTAAACACCACCACCCTTGCGATACAATCGATCATTTCAGTAAACCTGAAACGAATTAAGGAAAAGTTCCGACGAATGTAGATTAGGCTTTAACCAAGTTTCAGTGTAGGCCAAACAAGAAAACTCCGTGCTCACTGAATGTAGCAAAATGGAACGAAATTTTGAATTTAGGCCCCTAATATTTTGATAAATAAGAGATAATGAAAGGGGAAAGGGGTGTTGCATTAGTATTACGGGGTCGATCACAAGTGGTGCATTCCTTAATTAAGGATCCAACCGGCCAAAATGGTTTATTTAACAACAAATCCATGATTTCAGTCGGAACTAGAATTTGAAAAGACGAGATTGCTCTAGGTTGAAAAGGAGCCAATTTGAAAATGCCAACACGCTTTAAATTGACAGATGCGACTTTCGCAATCAGATAACTTTTTATGTTACCCACAGATGTATCTGGTGCCAGTCTTGACACAAATATTGCCTTTCTTATCTCTACTACTAGGAGCAGTAGGGTTCACGAATGGGGAGTTTTATACTAGGGAGAATATTGAAGAGGTAACCAGACTTGCACGAGCAGTTTGTGCGACGTGCCCAGTTTGGCGAGCAGCGTTCACACTCGAACAGCCAGGGGGGAGAACGATTTACTATTCTCTTTATTAGTTTTAGGCGATGACGCTTGAGTAAATTGAGTAACGCCAATGGGAGGAAATACCCTTGTCACTCCAGCATAGCTCAAACCAGAAGGACTTCCCGGCTTATTTGTAACTTTTTTGTTACCGACCGACTCAACAATAGCAGAAACGCTAACGTTCTTTGTAGACTTTGAGGAATCGCTACCTTGCAGCAACCAATCGGATTTAGGAGAACTCAGAGGTGACGAACCACATGCTACGCTACGAGTTGTAACTTTGTAAGCCCCTTTGACGGATCAAGGACTGCATCAGCAGCACGGCCGATAATACCAGCACACTTTGCATGACAAAAACGACCATACAGCCATCACGAGGTGAATCGTTCAGATTAAGGGCCTGTTTTGGCACGACGTGGTGTAAATAAACAATCCAAGTCTAGCGTAAACAACAAAAGGAGATTACGAAGAAAAAAAAAGGACAAAAAACTAAAAAATTCCACGGCACAAATTTCCAGCGAATTATACCAAACTTCTCACTTTCGTGACAAGTTAGCTAAAGCAACTGTAAACAAAAATTGACAGAAAAAGAGGGAGACTTTTACCAAGAGTTCTAATTGTTGATTGCACAAAACCAAAATGAATTTTTCGCATAAAAGATTAATATAATTCATATAATTTAAACTCACACTTTATTCTTTTAAAGATTTTTATAATTTAGACAAAAATAAAACCAAAAAGCTAAGAAATACACTAGGAAGTTGGAATGTTTCTTGCAAAAAATCAAAACGCGACTACAACACGAACGCAGAGTTGCCAAACTTGTATGCTTTCTTGTTCGCTTAAAAACATTCTTAAAAAAGTTAGATATCGGAATCTTTTCACATACTGAAACCTGATGCTGGTTTTTGTTGTTGGTTTATTAAAGGAATATTTAAATCAAGGACATTATTCTTATTGTTAAAAATTTTTTATGGAGCAGAGACAGCATATGAGTACGCCATACGGATGGAGAGAAAGATTGCAAAGATGGATGGGTAAACGCATGGAAAAAGTCAAAAATAGACGAAAAGATTAGCATACAGGCATATAGTAGTAAAATACTAAGTTGCTTCCAAACTTTTTTATTTTCAAGAACACAATACTCGATCGAATGCGCTACGTGCAAATATTTTCTATGAACGGATCTAATAAATTAAGGGAATATATATATCATATGTACATTTAACAATTAATTTAGATGATTTTTTCGTTTACCGTTTCGCTATTTAAGTTCGTTTCTTTTTAAACCGACAATATTCTATTGCCAAAATATTTTTCTTCACTATTAACTTATCTAGGTATACGTATTAATGTAGAGCTTCTTTGCCGCCAATTTGATATAAGATGCTGTTGAATCTTTTTCATATAATATTTATATGTAATATGAAATAGAATCCACATTAACTGTTAAAAACGAAAGCATGCGCTGTTATATCGAAGAGATTGAATACTTCTCTCTTAACAATCTCTCTCTTCTTCTCTTCTTAGGTTATATGAAGCAACATATTGCTTCTACTGTTTTCTTCTGTTAAAAATGAATAATAATTTGTGACGATGTTCTTAATACTTTTCTGTACGCACAAATAATCCTTTTAACATAGCTGTAAAATTATATCGAAAACGAAATAATAATTATTTGCTGAACGGAGGGTGTAGGCAGAAGCGTATATGTACGCATACTTGTCTGTTTTGTTTACTGTCAGCACAATTTTCATTCACAATTAACGACAAAGCACATGTGTATTGTTGTATTTTTACTTTACTGCTAGCTATTACCAATGCATTGGCTGTTCCGCAGTTTCCTTTAAGACGTGGCGGTGTTTTAACCTCACGGAACGGAAAGATTTTATTGATTTTATTAGCTTTTTAACATTATTCAAAGATATCATAAATGATAAAATATGTAAAGTGGTCTTAGTCATGTTGCTATTCTCGCATTACGTAGTTATTAAAATTATTGTATATTACTGTGCGTAAAAATCAAAGAAGCAAATAACCAAAAATGAAGAGGTATATTTTTATATATATAAAAAAAAAAAAACAAACTAATTCGTAAATAATTTAACAACTACTTAAGGATAAGATGCAAGATTTGTGAATAGCTTCTATGTAATAAAACAAAAAAAAAGAAAATAAATCCAAAAAAAAAAACGAAAAAAAAATAAACAAAATGCAACATAAAAAAAATGTCTAAAAAATAAAATTATTCATACTTAATCGAATTAAGCAAGCAAAACAAAACTTCCCAGTCGAAGTGATTTAAGATAACTTGCTTATACATATACAATAAGATTAAAAATTTGTAGTAACGAAAATGAATCGAAAACGAAACTTCAAACATTAAATAAAAAAAAACTAAAAAGTAACAGATGCACTTGCAATCGGCTTAAAGTTTGACCCTATTACCCATAACAGCACGTTTTCCGCTAATTGTAACAAAAAAAAGGATTTCATTGATAAAAATGTAACGAGATATATGTAAACTCTTTGCTTATATTCAAAATCTCAAGTTTTAAATATTCAAAACTGATACCTGTAACTGTTTTAATAAATTCTGAGTTAAATTTTACTTATTTATCTCAACTGTAAATGTAAGTAAAAACCTCGTCTTCGCCGGACTATTCGTTTGTCCGACACAGAATGTAATTGCTAGCAAATCAGTCTGTCAAAAAAACATGACAAAATTAATATTTTTACCTCTTCTTTGTGATGAATTGTGGCACAGTGAGACATATATACATAAATTTGGAAAATTTTTACCACATAGTTTTTGCAACATGTTCAGTTGCTTTATAAAAATAAAGTTGCTTTTTCATTTTTAACTTCCAAATAATAACAAGGTAAGTGACAATACTATATTGGGACGCGGTCTTTTATTAACCATCCTACACCGCTTCGTTTAATAAAATTATTCATACAATGGCTTTTCACAAGTGAGGGTTTATATGGAGAGTGGTCGAAAAAGTGGTCCGGTCCAAGATACTTTTAATAGCATTCGTTATTGGGCCAGAACACGTTGGCGTACCAAAATTAAACAAAATATTTTTAAAATTGTTACCTTCAGATAGAACACAAAAAATTAGATAGTAGGACGGACGGACAAACTTACCTCGAATCAGATAATAACTCCGAATCAATGAAAATGATTCTGAATTCATGAGTGTAATAAAAGGTGATAGACCCGTCTTCTGGACGTTGCATACATCCGCACAAACTTAATATACTCTTACAACAGATGTGGTCGAGAGTACATGAATTTATAAATATATATATATATATATATATATATATATATATATATATATAATAAAATAGGAACACTTTTTTACGATTTTGAAGAATGGACTGAAATAGGTCTTTATCGGCTACGGATCAATACCACGTTTATGAGAAGCAGATAATATCATAATATCTTTAGTTAAATATAATAAAAATTTTTTGCGGACAATACGAAATATTCGTTATTAGGCTCTAAGGTACATTACATAATTAAAAGCCTACCTACTGATAGCGCGCGACTACATACGAAAAACGAGAATCAATCCGACATGCTTGTCATTAATTTCATAAAATTTGGTAAGGATTCACGAGACTAATGTTAGCCATACAGTGATTTTAGATTTTCCATTAGTAATGTGTGTAAAGTGCTTTTCAGAAAATGCCAGAACACTTTGCCTATTTTTAAGAGTAAACTAAAATTTGTTGTTAATATCTAATTTCAAAGCAAAGTATCATAAAAATGATTAGTGTTTTACATTTTTCTTTTATGCATAAAAAACTTTACATTATACTCTGAAAACTTATTCTGTGTGTAGAACTCTTCAATTATCTTTAGATCAAGTGAGGATATGACGTGTCTTTTAACGTTGCAACTACCGTCATTGAACGTATATTTATGTTAACAAAAGCGGGCCAATTTGACACACTGTTTAACCGCATTAGTAAAAGGATTTTAAACTGAAAATGGGAATTGTCTTGACAAATATTTGGGTGACGGTTTTTCAGAAATATCTTCACGGGATCGGAACGTGCAAGGAAAAATATAAAAAAATTGTTGGTATTTTTTCGAGATGGTCTCAGTTTATATTATATATTAAGGGCCTAGCGATCCAACTGGCAGTTCTAATGTTAATTTATTGGTTATTAAAAAACTAAGCTTCGCTACAAACAATCTTCATTTTGCTGGCAAAAAATTAAATTTTTAAACGTTCACCTCTCATTCACAAAGATGCTTGGAATTGCTACGAATTTAAAATAGAAAAACATTTTGACATATCGCCAATCCTGTACATAAATAAATATTTTGAAATAATAGTGCTCCATTTTCAACTAAACGTTTGACTTACAAGTGGTCAAGTTCAGTTACCGGATACGTTTATAAACAATAAAAAAATTTCCATTCTCGTGCGTCATTTCTTTAAAATTGAGTTAAATGATGATATTTGATGATATTTATTTTTTCTTTACAGGGAAAAGAGTATTATATGCTTGTTACAGACTTATATAATTTCGTTTAGAGTCTTGAGAATTACATTTTAGACTCGTAGAGTAATATTATTCATCGTGATTTGTTTCCATTTCTTGTCATTTGTCTAAGTAAGTGTTGTTGAAAATCTAAAAGTCACAGAATTGGATTTTTGAAAGTGTATTTTGATAATAATTTTAAGCAATTGTGAATTTGGAATACTGAATTAGATGAGTAGCTATGGATGTGTCAAAGTGTTGAAATGAAATTATTTGATCATTGATATATTGCCGCGCATTATTATATTCAGATCCACCGCAGAGGGTATATTACATGTGTCATACTTTTGTGATACATAAAGATGTAACAGGAGGGATCGATAAAATACCTTACATATTTTTAGTAATGTGAAAAGAGGAATTATGATTAAGCTTTCAGAAGACTTTCATTATAATCGTGTAGTGGCTGTGATTTGCACATTATTAAGTTTTATTTATATTTAAGTTTTATTATATTTAATAAAATTGAAATTTATTTAAAGCATATTTGTTACAAAGCTTAATAAACGAAATATTCACATATACCACCAATTATTTTTTTGCTTCTTATGGGATGGCTTAGGGACGCCTTAACAGTAAAATCCTCGTGGTGCCGAGGCGAAATAGTCAACGATCCATATTCACATGTGTTCAAGTTTGCAAAGCCGCTGTTATCCTAAATATGACGGCATCGATCTGAACTAGCGGTGATCAGCAGGAGACAGATCTGGAGAATACGCTGCACTCGGAAAAGCTTCCCAAAAAAGCTTACGATGAAATTCACTTCCTGGATGGCTTTGCAAACTACAGAGAGTTGTATGCGAACGTTCATCATCCTCAAGATTAAAACTTTTTGGACAGGGTTTTGTAGACCATTTTCTAACTCTTTTTATAGCTTACCGCATACTAACCCCAAGCCATACTGATCATATGCAGTGCTGTTTTTTAATACCTCTCTCCTTTTACTTTGATATACACTGAAAAACAGCTTATAAACCTTTGATTCTTATATCATATCATATTATACAAATACCAAGGTTTAACCTATACAATATCCCGTATGAAGGAAATTAACGCATGTTTTATAGAGCTCACACAGGGAACTTATTTATGCGCTTATTATATTTGAAAGCCTACCATTTTTATGTTAAAAAAAAAAAAAAAAAAACATTAAATTTCGGCATTCTATAATGTTTGAGGTGCGTAGACCATTTTTTCTACTTTCGTTCAATTATCGTAGGTTTAGCCATAGAATATACGGCAACATCTTTGCCATTCTATCTGTTGTCGCTCATGAGTAATGAGTAAAAAAGAAGGATGGCACCAGTTTTTTCAGTCTATGTTATATTTAAGCTCGTTGTCTGACTAAATTCGGACCATTTTCAATATTAATCGACATACAAGAACTTCCGGTATTGCTGGCAAATATGAAGTCAATGTGTTCATTTTTCCCTCCGGGAGAATGTGCCTTGACGGTTATTACATAGTCGGAAAAATGGACAGTGAAATACGCAGCCCGGGCAAACATGAATATACATAGTTTACAGTGTTGCAAACGTTTTAACAGAACGAATATGACGGAAGTTTTCGGTGGTAAGCATAAAAATGCCAAAAAAACAATTTTTTATTTCTAACGAACTTATTTCTATTTAATTTTGTTATAATTTTTAATTTAGTAATGCTCATAGCTCTTATGATATATGGTAAGTATGTTGCAAAAAGAAAAAAATAAATAAATAAACAAAGCGCAAATATTAATATCTCTTTTTTAATGAATAGGTTGAGAGAACTCCTTTTAATTTCAATGCAATAAGTTTTTTTTTGTATGTTATGTATGTATGTTTGTATGTATGTTTTATTAAATGTGTGTTCCTTTTATTTATATTCAGTAATTTAATATATATATATATAATTTAGACCAAGCACACACATTTACCATTTTTTTTTGATATACAAGAATTTGGAAAAGAAAAAAGAAATCTTTTATTGTAGTTTGCGTTATACGATTTCATAAGAAATCTGTAAAGTTAAAGATTTCCTCTAAACATATAAAAAATGTATTTTTTATTAAATTTGATTTAATGACGCGAAGAGTATGAATGAAAAACTAATAGCAAACTGTCTATATAGATGTGTACACGTACATAAAACACACTGTTTTATGATAGAAAGTTAGAATGGATTTGAGGCAAGGTTTTATTTCCTCGCAATATTTGAATATGCCAAGCGGGAAATGGATAGATATACAGGATTATCCATTATAAAGTTCCATAGATAAAACACATTTCTGATTAACATTTGGATCAAATTTTTTTCGATTATGTTTTTCTTTTTTTTGTTGTTTGTGAAATGCAACGCATTCATGGTTTTATAGCATTAAGAGTTACTACGAAAACAATGAACCCGCTGTAATGTTTCGTGCAAGTGTCATGAAACTCATATTTGGCTAAATGACTTTATAAATAAGGATTATTGCCTCTTTAGCGTAAAGAAAACTTCTCTGATGTCTCTAAAGACTTTAACGTAAACAAAAGTTAATTTTGGGCGTGGTTCGCGGGCTAACAATATCATTTTTGAACATGACAACGGCATCGCAAGTAAAATCAATGAAAAAGGCAAGAAAAACATGACAGGTGATTCTTTTCGGCAAAAAGTACATGATTTCGATTTGGGCGATATGAGACTTCAACAATATGGTGCAACGTGCTGTACATTTCGTGAAAAAATCAATTCATTGGAAGAAAAGTTCAATGAACGTGTAGTTTCCAAAGATGTCTTTGCAAGCTGGCCACGAAAGTCATGCGGTGTAGCTATCTTCAATTATTTGCTTTGGAGTTATATAGGAGCATTGACTTACTTCAATAAACCATTAACTCTCTCAATGACCACATTCTCCAAAATTATCCGTGTTATTGGTGAAGTAAGAGCAGATTTATATGAGAAAGTGGCAAAAATTGATGTTTCAAAATTGAATTTTCAGAAAGGTACAGAGAGGCAGTCAGTTACATGAAATCCTTTTCAAAATAAAAATTCCATCAACCAATATCTAAAATAAAAGAGAATTTATGTTGGTATCTTTTACCTTTCAATTTAGTATACTACAAATTTGTTCTACGTTTTGAGGACGAGTATACTGCTGAATCAAATGCTGAGTTTGATACTAAAAATTTAAGTTTTCCACTTTCGTGTGCGTTTATGTGAAGAATGGTATTCGAATTTAATATTTTACTCTTTCTTTAAGAGAAGTTAAAGAGTTTAATGATAACCGCTTTTAAAAAGTTTCTAAGATAAGTATAGATGTTACACAAACTTTACGGGCTTTCTGTCATAGGCGAAATATAACTAAAATTTTGTTAGAGAAAAATTAAGGTAATATAAAAACATAATATATATAAAAATAATAATGATGCTGGTATTATCGGCCGGGCTGCCGATGCAGTCCTGGATCCCTCAAAAGGCTTACGATGGTCATGTCTTGACTTTAGAAAGCGGG